>NC_061099.1:22576046-22586046 GCF_015104395.2 Macrobrachium nipponense | reverse complement strand
ATGAGGCAGACTAAAGAACTGGCCAGCGATGAAACATGGCAATGGCTACAGAGGGGAGAACTCAAGAGGTAACAGAAGGAATGCTAACTGCGGCACAATCACAATAATTGCTACGATCCTCCATTTACCCTTTCTATCAATTGCAAATTGAACGACTTTCTTTACTCTTTGTAAACACCCCCAAATTTTTTCTCCACATAATGAAACCGTAATATTTATTCCACTTCCTGCGTCTGTTACTCCCAAATAACTTTTTTGTTTAATCTGCGCAATATTCTTTTATTAGATATTGCACCAAAAGTACGCCCCAATCTCCCTGGAGATTGGTTACCTATATTCACGGTGGCAAAGGTCTGTTGACATAGCTGATTGAACGAATCAGAAGCGATATTAACTTTTCGAAGGCTTCACAATGGAGGTTTCAGATTGTTATTGATTTCTGAATATTTTGCTTTGTTAGGGGGGGGGGGGGAGTTGCTTTCTTTACGCCAATAGGATTTTTTCTTTTATTATTATTAATATTATTATTATTATTATTATTATTATTATTATTATTATTATTATTATTATTATTATTGGGATACCATGAATAAATGAGTCTTATTGTTCTAAGTCAAAGTGTCTGGAAATTATTTCCATTTGAGTTTTTTTATAATCGTGAGTCTTAAAAATCATATACATATATATATATATATATATATATATATATATATATATATATATATATATATATATATATATACTATAAATATATATATATATTATTGGGATACAATGAATAAATGAGCCTTATTGCTCTAAGTCAAAGTGTCTGGAAATTATTTCCATTTGATTTTTTTTATAATCGTGAGTCTTATATATATATATATCTATATATATATATATATATATATATATATATATATATATATATATACATGTACATATATACATAGATATGCATACATACATAAATACAATTATTTATATAATTACATACGCATCACTTGCCAACAGTCACTCACGCTAATATCCTACGTCCTAAAAAAAAAAGTTTTGATGAATGTTATTCATCTCAATTTTTAGACATCAGCTGTTCAGTCAAAGCGTTTTAACAACCCAGCGCTTAGTCGAACTCCCTCGAGTGGAACATCTGTTTCGAGAACTTAGTCCATAATTATTTTAAACGTTTTTCCGCAGATGTTTTAAACATGGTGGTTATTTGGATTTTACAATTGCGTTTCCGGAATTATAAGAGAGAGTAAAAAAAAGAGCCCGTGTCAGCACAAGGCTGTAGCATAATCTGAACGAACGGAGAGAGAGAGAGAGAGAGAGCCCGTGTCAGCACAAGGCTAAGCATAATCTTAACGAACGAGAGATAGAAAGAGAGAGATACTATGTCAGCCACAGCTATAGCATAATCTGAACGAACGGAGAGAGAGAGAGAGAGCCTGTGTCAGCACAAGGCTATAGCATAATCTGAACGAACGGAGAGATAGAGAGAGAGAGAGCCCGTGTCAGCACAAGGCTATAGCATAATCTGAACGAACGGAGAGATAGAGAGAGAGAGAGACTAGTGTCAGCACAAGGCTATAGCATAATCTGAACGAACGGAGAGATAGAGAGAGAGAGAGACCATGTCAGCACCCAAGGCTATGCTAATCTGAACGAACGGCGAGTAGAGAGGAAGAGAGACCAGGTCGCACAAGTCTATAAGCATAATCTGAAACGGAACGGTCGAGTAGAGAGAGAGGAGGAACCATGGTCAGCACAAGGCTATAGCATAATCTGAACGAACGGAGAGATTAGAGAGAGAGAAGAACCATGTCAAGCACAAGGCTAATAGCATAATCATGAACGAACGGAGAGATAGAGAAGAAGAGTAGAGCCCGTTCCTACACAATGGCTACCAGCACAATTTAACGAACCCGTTAGAGAGAGAGAGAGAGAGACATGTCAGCCCAAGTCTTAGCATAAATCTGAACTGAACGGAGAGAAGAGAGAGAGGGAGACCATGTTCGGAAGCACAAGGCTATAGCATCATTCTGAACCGAACGGAGAGATTAGAGAGGAGAGAGAGGACCCCATGTCCCAAGCACAAGGGATATAGCATAATCCTGAAACGTAACGGAAGAGATAGAGAGGAGAAGATCCCATGGTCAACCGAGCTGAAGGAAGAAAGGCTATAGCATATCTGAACGAACGGAAGGAGATAGGAGAGAGAAGAAGACCGATGGTCAGCACAAGGCCTATAGCAATATCTGAACGAACGGAGAGAGAGAGAGAGAGACCATGTCAGCACAAGGCTATAGCATAATCTGAACGAACGGAGAGGATAGAAGAGAGAGGAGAGAACCAGTCAATTCAACCAAGGCTATTTTAGCCATTAATCCGTAACGAACGGAGAGAGAGAGAGAGAGAGAGACTCAATGTCCATTCACAAGGCTATAGCATAATCCTGAAACGAAACGGAGAGATAGAGGAGAGAGAGAGAACCTGTTCAGCACAAAGGCTATGCAAAAATCTGAAACGAAACGGAGAGATAGAGAGAAGAGAGAAGGCCCGTATCCAACAACAATGCCATAAGGCATAGTCTGAACGAACGGAGAGAGGAGAGAGAGAGACCATGTCATGCAACAAGGCTATAAAAGATAATCCCTGAACGAACGGAGAGATAAGAGAGAGAGAGAGACCATGTCAAGCACAATGCTATTAGATCAAATCTGAACGAACGGATAGAGAAGAGAGAGAGGAGACCATGTCACCACAAGTGCCCTAACAAGCATTAATCTTAACGAACGGAGAGAGAGAGGAGAAGACCATGTCCCAGCACAAGGGCTATAGCATAAGCTGAAAGAACGGAGAGATAGAGAGAGAGAGAGCCCATGTCCCACAAAGGCTATAAGCATAATCCTTACGAACCGGAAGAATAAGAGAGAGAGAGAGACCCATGTCAGCAACAAGCTATAAGCATAAGCCCTGAACGAACGCAATAATTGAACACGAGAGAGAGAGAGAATCCCAGTGTTTCAACACAAGCAATAGCGTAATCTAGAACGAACGGAGAGAGAGAGAGATCTGATGTTTCGTGTATCACGTCAGTGATCATTAAAAAAAAACATTTTGATAAAAGTTTTTTCGAATAACTTTTACAGAGCATTATGATATATCTGTAGAATTACTTATTGCACCCTATTCATTCCTATACTTATTATACAAGTGGGGCTGATGCCACTGCCATTAAATGTTTTAATAAATTATAAGCAATATGCAAGCTAGTTTTGTGCGGCATTTGTACACACTTATACCTGTACTACTTTAGATACTCAGTAATGTATTTTTTCTCGTCAATTATAAAAAAGAAAAACCTTCAGTCATTTTTATGGACTATGGAGAAGTAACAAAGATTATAAGCGTAGCTGCTCTGGTCAAACAGAGGTCAACAAAGCGAGCGGCAGTATTATCCCATGACAGGTCAAAAGACCGGACTTAATTTCCTGTGAATACGAAGAGAAGAAGAAGAGGAGGTAAACAACTCATTTTAGTTTTCGGCAAAATAAAACTACTGAGATGGCTTTTATGTCCGCCCTCAAATGTTAAAAACTAATTTGGCTTAAGGGCTGAAAATTGTTAAGTTGCTCACCCACCCTCCAATCATCAAACATGCCAAATTGCAGCCCTCTAGCCTCAGTAGTTTTTATTTTATTTAAGGTTAAAGTTAGCCATTATCGTACTTCTTGCACCACTATAGGTACCAACAACACAGGCTACCACCGGACCGAGGCTGAGTTTCAAGGGCCGTGGCTGTTCGGAAACCTAGATTGCGATTTTTACTTATTTATCTACGTGACTCTGAACCATGAAAATACACAGATTTGCAACCGTCTTCTTTTCAGCTTTATCCTAATGATTTGGCTTTTACAAAGTCCATTTTAAAATATTTTTTAGCTTTTCTGAATTATTTAGCTTTCAGAAGGTCACGAGTTATTTAGCTTTCAGAAAGTCACAGGTTTTAAAAAAATATTTATCGTTTCTGAATTATTGTATTTTTTAGCTTTCCTCAATTATTTAGCTTTTAGAAGTTCACAAGCTTAAACCCGTATTTCTTTAGCTTTTTCTTGATAATTTAGCTTTAAAGAGCCACAATTTCAAATTTGTATTTTGTAAGCCTTCCTATATTATTTAACTTTAAAGAGGCAGCATTTTCTCAGTTGCTTACCTTTCAAAAAAATCAATATTTCCAAGTCGTGTTTCCGCGCCTTTCCTAAGTATTTAGCTCAAAGAAGTCCCAATTTTAAATTTGTATTCTTTAGCTTTCCTTAATTATATAGCTTTGAACAAATCTCAAATTTAAAATCGAAATTTTTTTAGCTTTTCCGTAATTATTTTGCTTTGAAAGAAATAGACAGTTATTCAAATATTTCACAGATTTACCAAAGGACTCAGTGGCAACGATTGATAGCCGAAAATTCTATTGGCCCAACCCCCACCTCCCACCCAACCATCCCCGCCTCACTTGGTACGGATTAAACTAAAGAATTAGTAGACTATTATAGTGTTCCCTGTCAAGTCCATGTCAGGTGGGTCTCCCCTCCCCCCTACCCCATATCCTCACACGAAAATGCAAATAAGGATGACATGATATAGACTGCATTAACTCATCAGTACATACGTATGTATGATTCTGTATGAGTGAATATACTTATATCCGAAATGGGGGACTGATATACACTTAATACATATATTCATAATTGTGTATGATTTTATACGAGACTGTTGAGGTAAATTGTTATTCATTACAAAGCCATGTTAGATTTCGTACAGCCATATGTTTAAAGGTGTGGGTATAAGTATTTAAGTTTTATTATGTATGAAAACAGAGTATGATTTTAGACACGTAAAATAGTGCAGGCACAAATAGAATTCTCTCTCTCTCTCTCTCTCTCCCTCTCTCTATATATATATATATATATATATATATATATATATATATATATATATATATATATGATATATAAATATATTATATATATATATATAGATAATATAGATAGATATATATATATATAGATATAAATATATATATATATATATATATATATAATATATATATATATAGATACATATATATATATATATCTATATATATATATAAATATGTGTGTGTGTGTGTGTGTGTGTGTGTGTGTGTGTGTGTGTGTGTGTGTGTAAAATAAAGAGAGGGAGAGCGAGAATTGTATTTATGCCTGCACTATTTTACGTGTCAAAAATCATACCCTGTTATCGTACATACATAAAAAACTTAAATACATATACCCAATATATACATATACATACATACATGGTTATGCGTTAATTCTTCCATACGTGTATACGTCCATATAGCGCATGACCTGTGGTGTCTGTATAAATTGCTAATTCATTATTCAGGTTTCGGCAGTGAGACACGTAAGGTATATTATGAATGTTTATCAGCAGTCTTCGTTAGAGAGTCTGTGTGTGTGCGTGTAGGTGTTCCTGTGTACATATCACACTCAACCAGTGGTATATTATCTGATTGAATCTGACGTCATTTCAGCCTGATGTTTTCTCCAGGTCAAACCCGAAGTGACCTTATATGTATTATTATCATGGTTCTGTCCCTGCGTCCACGTGATTTGAACGAAGCAGGTTGACCTCCTTGATTTGAATCAGGCTTAATAGGAAACACCTGTGTTGAATTCGTCCTCATTCTGTGACAATTAGGAATTATACTTTTTTAATGGTTTTTTTTTTCAAATATGTAAAAATGTCTGAATACAGTAAGTAGGATGAAATATCGTTTATTTTTAGCCATGTTACATAAAACGATACAAAGGTTGAAAAGCTGTGTGATATTTTCTCTCTCTCTCTCTCTCTCTCTCTCTCTCTCTCTCTCTCTCTCTCTCTCTCTCTCTCTCAGTGTTTACGCTGCTTGTAATTATATTGTTACGTCCCACGTTTTGACTGACGTTGCAGGGTAGTGATGGGGCAGGTGAGGTTAAAGTTACGTTTAGACACAATGTTTACGGATATTTTTACTAGATACGATAAGGAGGAATTATAAATGACTGCTGAAGGTAAGAGGTCCGGTAATAAAACATAATTAAGTCGAAAAGGCCTTTTCCTCGCTGATTGCATTATGGCGATCAAAAACATTCACATTGACTGAGTGACTACTCCACTATAATAGCGAAAACGGGTTTGGCGATGTTCGCGGAATAAACTATCATGAATTATTAGTCTCACGAAGCCGGACAGTGTCTTTGTCGACTGAGTTGCCGGGGATCAAAACAATCTAGTTACCAGTATTTTTCATCTGAATCCAGCAAGTGTGGTTTATGTTCACATTTCTTTCTCTCTTAAATGTCCTCAGATTTTCGGAACACTTTCCCTGTATCGTTCGCTTTTTTTTTCTTTCTTTCTTTTTCCACCCCCAGTCGGTATTGCCACGTTTTAAGAAAGTAGTGCTTCTTGATATTTACTTCACTACTAATGTACTTGAAATTTTAATTCACAGATTTTGTGAAAACCTCTTCTTTATAAAACTTCCATTTTGATTTTATTTATGAAAGTTAGTTAAAAGTGAATTATTCGTTGTGAACTACATACTTTAATCTCTGTCCTTGGGGTTAAATGCTAATTCTAAGCTCGTTAAGAATCGAGTGTCTTGTCACTTCATAGCGCAACGGTAAATGCTTGTTAATTACTACTTTTTATTCTTATTTTATGAGTGAAGAATTTTATTACTGAAAACCCGCTACATAAAATACAATTCTGAACCTGAATCTTGTCTTAATTATAATGAAAATGAAAAATGCTCTCTTTACAGTAAAAGAAATGTACGGCTACGTGTAAAACGCTCCAAAAAAGAATCTCTCTCTCTCTCTCTCTCTCTCTCTCTCTCTCTCTCTCTCTCTCTCTCTCTCTCAATGTTGGACCCACAGCACCGCTGCTTTCAAACTGTACCATCTTGGTACAATTTTACGAGTCACAAGGCAAAGAATTTTACCGTTATGTGCAAACAGCATTACCTGGGTCCTAACAAACATGAGCGCGCTGAGGGGTTCCTTGGAGGCGTCCATTTTAGCCAAAAATAATTAAAAGCTTCTTATTTATTTACATAGATAATTGAAATTTATGAACTTACCGTATTATGTATAATAATAGGTTTCAAAAATAATTCTAACTATTACTAAGGTCTCAAGTTCTTACGCTCACAATATTTTCGTAAATATTTGTGTATATTCCAAACGAACGAGCCTCCGTCGTTTCCGATCCCGATCGGTGACGGAGGTCAATACAGAAAACACACCACACTGCTGAACGTACTATGCTTTTAAAAGACGAACCGGCTTACCCATTTTCATAACCGTTTACCTCATATTGCTAGCACGATCACTCACTAATAATAGCACGCACTGAAATCCGAGTCCCGCGTTTCTTCTCTCTTCAATAAAACAAACGCCAGTCAGACGTAAACAAGAGCTTCTTTCGTAGACCTAAGCATAGTAGGATCGGAAGATTCTAAGCCTATAGTCTTACACGACTCAAGTTCTCTCATACAGGAGAAAGCCGTGGATGTACTTACTTCCCAGCATGATGGTTTATCCTTCACTAAAGTCTTTACACTAAATGGTTCACTCTGGTTCACTTGCGTTTCTGATACCCCGGTGTATTTATCCCAAATGACTCTTTTTACGGGAGAGTGAGAGAGAGTTGCCAAATAGTGAAAAGGCGAGTGTTCGTTGAGTCCCATCAGGCGGGCCACATATCATTAAATACAGTACACGTGTTGTTTTTCCGATTTGCGAATAATTAGAGGTGGATGTGTGTGTGTGTGTGTGTGTAGTTCTTAAACAATATACAGGGACACAAACCACACACATACAATATATATATATATATATATTATATATATATATATATATATATATATATATATATATATATATATGTATATATTATATATATATATATATATATATATATATATATATATATATATATATAAGTGCACTGTTTTATTATACGATAATTGATTGATAGATGCTGACAGCTCCGTAGCAATTTATCTTTAATAGGGACCAGCTGAGCAAACAACTTAGCAGGATCATGTATATCCTTGACCCTAAATTTTTAATAACAACTATTTTGTGCAAAATAAATAGAAATAAATGTTTTTGCAGTTCGGTGGGAGTTAGGTTTTCATATCTGGAAATCGTCTCAATAAATTTTAACCCTGAACATTTTTGATAAAATTAAATAGTTCACCTTTCAAATAATATCTCGATTGAGGATCTCGGAGAGAGAGAGAGGGAGAGATGCGATGTCTTTAGGTAAAATGAAAGATTTGGAAGGTGTTCAATAACTAAAGTATATATATCATTATTTTTTAATTAGAATATTGAGAAAAAGTGTATACTTTAAATAAGCCAAAAAGCATATAATTTTCTTATAAATAAAATGTTACGGGTCAGATCTGTTTTAGTGATTTTATGAATATATTATTCAAATTAATCCCGTGTTCAAAGTAAAATTTTATATTTCAGACAGTGAATTTTTAAAGTTTATATAAATCTTTTTCAGTTGAAGATAAGAATAAAAGAAAATTAGTTATTTACACAGATAAAAAAAATGGTTCAATATTATTTTTAATCATATGAAACCCATGGTTGGTGGTGGTGGGGGGAGGGGTTAGTGCTTGTGCACCTCACGCGGAGTACTGTAGGCATGACTTAATAAGGTTCGTTGCACCGTAACTTCCTCAAGCCTCTAGCTGCAACCCCTTTCATTCCTTTTACTGTATCTCCGTTCATATTCTCTCTCTCTCTCTCTCTCTCTCTCTCTCTCTCTCTCTCTCTCTCTCTCTCTCTACTGCAATGAGAATGTTTTTACTCTCAATTTCCACTTCAGCGCAGAATGACCTCATATGACCTCATTTTAGGTCCCACCGGCGCTTTGCCCTTTGACCTGAATTTTATATTCCATTCCATTCCATTCCATTCCAATCTACCATTTTCACAGACCCAATTCAGAAAAGGTGTAGTTTGCATAAGGATATACAATCCTATCCAATTTGTGTGTTTTTTACGTAGAAATTCCAGCTACAAATGCCCTTATAATACTGAATTCACTTCGCCCTGGAGATAATTGACACCCACGTGTTTATGTGTGTGTGTGTATGTGTGTGTGACCTAATATTTTTTTATACCAAGGATGTAATACGTTATTACCTCCAAAACAGTTCTCTTTGTATCCATATTTTCATCTATTTATCTATTCATTTCTTATGTTACATATACAGATATATATATATATGTGTGTGTGTGTGTGTGTGTGTTCGTATGTATAAATGCTATATATAACGTTGCATATATGTATATATATATATATATATATATATATATATATATATATATATATATATATACATATATATATTGTATATGTATGTGTGTGTATGTATATATACAATATAGTATACATATATATGTGTGTGTGTTCGTGTGTATAAATGTGTTATTTATGATAAGGTTACAGTAAAAACAGACATGAATACGTGAGTATATATAATTAAAATAATTACTTACGCAAATATTAAAAAAAGTCAGACATGCCAAAATTTTCCAAAAAAATATTGAAGGCAACGCGAAATGAATTCAGAGTTTATATAAAAGGTACACTTGACGAAAACTGAAACGTTTTAGTTCGCTAGTAATTTGGAACGAAATGTACAGTCTTTTGAGTGATGTCAGTACGACGAAGATATTAATTATAGATAAATTAAGTTGAAGTTGCTTAAAACAGCAATTTCAAGTTAAACGATTTGGCCAAATACCTTGTTGATATTCTCAACAACATTGGCTGGTATACCACTTCTGATACCATTATATAAATCAATGTAAAATCGATAAATAATTCAATAATATACACATTAATGGTGATTTTAGGCTTGTGAATTGTAATGTAAGTTCTGATAAGATAGTAACTTTATCTGATA
>NC_061099.1:22511046-22571046 GCF_015104395.2 Macrobrachium nipponense | reverse complement strand
AAGATTGAGGAATTTGTGCAATGACTATATTGAAGGAAGGAAAAACTTGGACGAAGTGTTACGAGGATTTAGACATCATAATATTGGATTTTAATTAAAAACTATATTTTAAGTTTCAAATACATTTTAGAGAATGTTTTTTACGTCAAATATACCTTATTTTATGTTACAAATAGATTTTAAAACATTGTTTTTTTACGTCACATATGTTTCAAATAAATTTTTAAAAATTATTTCCTGTGCCATTTTTCCTATTTTTTAACTTGTGCCATTTTTTCCTGTGCCATTTCTTCCTGTGCCATTATTACCATGCACCATATATATATATATATATATTATATATATATATATATATATATATATATATATATATATATATATATATATATAATTATGTATGTATATATATATATATATATATATATATATTATATATATATATATATATATATATATATTTGTGTGTGTGCCTGCGTGCCTGCATAAAACCATGACGTTATCAAAGGACCTTAGTGCATTGTGCATCTTGATTAGCTGATATTGAGCAATCTTGCTGTTTTTTTTAACTACTTTGACTTAGCGTCCACCAATTCTAAGTAACAGAGACTCAATAAATCTATCTATAATAATCTATACATTTCCTTTCTAATGCATCCATAAGAACCACTTTACTCTGTTTGTTCAAATTACATTTCATCCGACCTTGTGTTTACGTAGCTTCAGTTTGGCTTCAGCCTTGAATGAACTATACTAGCCAGCTCGGAGTATTGATTCGAAGTCTTTCTTGCTTTCTCGCTTTCTGGGTACGTTTCTCCAGTAAGTTATTTAAAATGTTTACTTTTTCCTTATGATTTGTGCTTTTGTTGAAAGTGTTGCGAAATGGGTGTGTTCTCTTTTATGTATTGTGCTATGTTGCAATGGCAGTATTGTAGTACTAATGTCCACCTTTACGAAAATTGTATTCCTTGTCAATATGCTTGCACAGAGAGAGAGAGAGAGAGGAGAGAGAGAGAGAGAGAGAGAGAGAGAGAAGAGAGAGAGAGAGAGAGAGTTAGATTTAAGGTTTGTATAGCAGTACCCTGACAACAATCCTGTTCAGTGTCTTGTCAAGACCTCTTGCTTGCACTGCTTTGTGCTTGAGCTAGACGCGTTTGCCTGCGTGAACGTACCATAGTGCAAAGTTAATGACAGTGTCTTAGTTTTTCTTCTGGCGGTGAATGGGAATTAACTGTGATTTATCAATTACTGGACGTCTTATATGTGATGCGATTATCCTGTCCATATTTCTTCCATTTCTGATCGCGCTGGTTAGGCCTAGTGACAATTATAAGTTTTAAAGTGCTGAAAATCCGTCAATATCTTGGTGTTAGTGTATTAACTTTGTAAAAGTATTCGTGATTTAATTATACAATATACACAAGTTCGAGTGACTTAAGTATACAGTATATATTGTACAATACATATAGATTTTAGTGTTGTGGTTGTATCGGTTGAATTCAAGGTGTATGTTCTTGTGGAAATTATACCATTTGTGATTTGATTATACAATATTTATAAGTTTTAGTGGCTTAATAATACATTATATATGTTACGCAGTATATATAGAATTTAGTTCTGTGACTGTATCTGTAGTGAATATAAGGTAAATATTAAATAATATTAATTTTGTTCTGATGCTCCTACTTCAAAATAGTATTGCCACTCCAATCATGGAGAGATACACTATTTAAATATATTTATAATAGTGCCCTTATATAAAAAATTTATTTAATTATACAGTATATATTATACACTACAAATTTTAAATGTTATGACTGTACACGTAGTGAATTCAAAGTATTTGTTCTTATGGAAACATTTCTAAATTTTAGTGCCACTGAAATACTGTGGAGAGATACCACTTTTTAGCAATTCTTGTAACATTGTTCTTATCAATTGACAAAGTTTTATTCGACCCCTGACCTCTGTTTATGACCGTGCCCTCGCGTTGCATATCATCTTCTGAAGTTCAATATGCAATTCGTATCTCAGTGGGCAAACTGACCAATAGGTCAGTTATAACATGACCTGGGAAAAGCAAAGGTTATTTCTTAATATATATACATCTATATATATATATATATATATATATATATATATATATATATATATATATATATATATTATATCCTCCAAACACAGCGAGATACAGATTCGAACGCCCACAAAATATCCTAACGTAACTGTCGTTCTCATGCCTTTTCCACACAAACTCTCTATTATATGTTTTACGTTATACACTAGCGAGATGCTTGCCATGACTTCTGTTTACTCAAATAGATGAAAAAAAAAACAATGTTTTTACAGGGATGGATGTTTTACCTTGAAATTACCGGTTCCCAGCACGACATCTCTCTCTCTCTCTCTCTCTCTCTCTCTCTCTCTCTCTCTCTCTCTCTCTCTCTCTCTCTCTCTCTCTCTCTCATCTCTCTCTCCTCTCTAATAATAGACATGTAAAAACATCGTATTGTTATTTTTATCTGAGCGACGTCACGCTGTTGTACAGTGTTGCAAGTACACGACATAATTATTGTACAAGTTACGTCTTTGTTTTTTAGCATAAATAACTTGTAAAAGTAATTCATAACCACGCAAGCATTGCAGATTGTCTTTGTAAGTTCTCGCAGAATAATAAGTCATTCTTGCTGTAGGCTATAGTAATTTTTTAACAATTATATAATACCACGGTCACACGTATATATTTGCTGGCATCTTTTAATCAGAGATGGAAGGTTTGGCGCCTAAGTTTGCGCGGGAAAGATAGCTTAAGTAAATTAGCACTCATTGAGTATGATTAACTAGTGCTATCATAACTATAATATATAACACGCTATCTGTGATGCAAAACTGTAGACCAGCAGTTGTAACATTGGCAGACCTACAGCATTGCCCTCCAAGCAGGGAACACTGATGAACTTATTTACGGAACAGAATATTATTTAAAATGGCTCATTTTAAGTCAAATATACGATATTTCCTTTATTTTCTATGGCCGGTCGACTGTCAACTTATTTAAATTCGTTCATTAAAATCTTCAACTAAGTTCTCGTCGGAACATTTTCTTTGTATAACATCAAGAAATAGGTTATTTAATACAATGAATAGCAACACAATATGCAATTCTTAAGGAATTTTTATTACATGAACCTTATTTTTAAAGCAAATGTAAAATGGTATTGAAAATAAATATCTTAAATTAATCATTAAATAAGGTTCTCGAGGAATAATTTCTCTGTTTAACTTCCCAGAAATACGTAATTAATAACGTTATTTCTTCGTTAAATATAAAAAACATGTTTTAAATTAACCTAATTTCAAATGAGTAAACATATAAAGTTCTTTTGAAGTAATATCTCGGTTTATAACAACAAAAATATATTATTATCTGGAATATGAGCAGCATCACAATACGCTTTTATAAGTTCAGGTTTTGCAACATTGATGCTGTTCTTTGCATCAAATATTAAAAAAAGTGTAAAAGAATTGTAATTTTTAAATAAATAAATGAAAAAGATATAATATTACCCAAACATACACATTTTACAGAAATAAACAAACAAACTGTCACGGTGCTGCGCATGCGCTCTAGGACCGTTGCGTCAATCTTCTTCCTTCCTCTTTCACTCCCATCATAACCATCAAGTATCCCGAACATTCCCTCGCCAACCGCCACCGTAAGTAAATCGAGGTATTAATCCCTTTCGGGAGCTTTTAATCCCCTAAAGCCTTTCTTGAGCCATCAGTCCAGGTCCCTGTGGTCCTGTCTGCGCGGAAATTAAGCGAAATCAAGAGCAATCATTCGCTGAAATATGTCGTCGAAAGATACCGGACCGGCATTTTCTGGTTTGAAAGATCCCAGAGTCGCAGGGGATGATTTAATCATTTAGCCTTGAGAAGTTGAGAGCCTCATCGTGACTCGGCGACATCAATCGTCTTGGTTTGCTTTTATAATTATTCGACGTTTTCGTTGTAATTCACTAATTTAATCGTTATATTGCGTATTATTGGTCTGGCGAGGTGTCAAATGTACTTCGCAGAGCTGAGGATTATTTAACCTTGAGGCAGCGTGATTTTGTCTTGCCTTTTACCATAATAAATCGCTCACATTTCTTCTTGCTTCGCTGATTCGTTCGGTATTATGTACTACCTATTTTAGCTTTATTTTAAGTCTGTGGAGCTGTCTGTTAGGCCTAAAGCTTGACAGTAGGCATAGGCTTCGATTTAGCTCTTCTTACAGTAGGCCTAATTTTGGTATTATTTAGGACGTAAAAATCCGGTACTGTAACTTTAATAGGGTCCAAATTCATTGCTCCCTTGTGTGGGTTTGCTTTCTTTCCCATTTTCAATTTCTTCGTCAGGTCTGCAAACAAGTATAGTAGTAGGCTATATTTGTTTTAAAAATTACCAGTTTACCTGCTTGCAGAAGCAGAGATTTTAAAAAAGCAAAGTGAATAAAAGCGCTGCGCCTCGCACCACCGGTGCAGTGTGCTTGAAACTGTATCTGTGGAGTGAGCGCTTAGGGACCAGGTAGGAACGTGTCACGGGCTCTTGCTCTTCAACAGACCATTTTTGGTAAATCTGGAAAAAAACTTGGTTGGTTTACTTGCTTACAGAAGCAGAGATTTATGTTTCTCAAAAATTCTATGAGTCCATATGCCCCTAAGACATGCTTTTGTGTATTTATGTTCCCCCCTTTAACTAGCTAGGTATACCTATTCAGTTTGTTTTCTCACTAGATCTTTGCTTCTGTAATCGGATAAAGTGCTCATCTTGACTTTACATAGTAATGGAAGATTACCCAAAATTTAGGGTATAGGGTAAAAAAACCGATGGTACAGGGGTAGACCATGTACGATCAATGTGTACAACCCCAAGAAAAGTACATTATAACGCGTCCTGACACCGGAGTAGAGGTCTTTAGCTCCGTTTCTCACCAACAAGAAGTTGCGTCTGATGCTCATCTCCGATGTCAGGACGCGTTATTATGTACTTTTTTTGGGTTGTACACATTGGTCGTACATGGTCCACCCCTGTACCATGCGGTTTTTTACCTATCCAAATGACTCCGAGCGCGGGACATAGTGGCCACCATTCCCCCCAAAAAAAAAAAATAAATACTTTATTTCGCTGCTATGAGCATCAGTCAGGAGTTGTGCCCATCCTGGCATCACCCTGAAACCTCTACATTCCTCTCGAATTACTAAGTGTTTTCTCCTAAATTAGCTATGAAATAATGGCATAATTAAAGCATTTTTTTGGAGTGGCTACATTCAGATAGGTTGCTGCTACATCGCTGTTCAGTCATTTACCCATCCTGTGTGAAATTTTGATGTATTTATATTTGACTATTTAGCCTATAAATGTATTGGGGGAAACACCGCAGTTGATCCAACGTCATCGCATGGATCAGCCTTATTCACTCTATATTTAATTGTGGAAACAAGAATACAATTACAACTTTAAGCATGCCATTCAAAAGATTGAAGTTTCGTCAACATAAAGTGATATATGAAAGCGCCATACAAACTAAAATAGGCGTGAGGTCTTCGTAAAATGTTTTGAAGGCAGTTTATTAAATCCAATATGGCGTCCACCAACTGAGGTGTCATTGGAAACCGCAAAGGATCCAACGTCTTTCCCAGCCTTCCCAGCTCTCATTTGAACAATGTTAGCGTATATATATGTAATGTTTATTGATCTTACTCAAGATTGCTGTTATAATCAGCACAATAAAACATTTTGTTGCCTAGCCTATATTAGTGAAAGTATGAAACTTCTTATTCCCGGGGTCATGGTTTGAACTGAAATTCATTTTTACCTTGTAATCGGTGGTTTTATCCTTACTGCCATCACGAATGAAACTCCACAGTGCTTATTTGATTGTAATTATACATGTTTTGGTTTTAATTCATTCCAAATTGCACTTGAACTACGTTGCAGATGCTGGTTCCTAAGCTCTCGCTCCACAAACAGTTGCAGGCAGCACATGAGTAGATGGTTTATGAGGTGCAAAGCTTTATTCCCTTAATTGTCCTAGTTTACTTTACTTTGTTACTTCAAAAATTGGTAAAATTACAGTTCAACCATTATGGGAAAACTGGAAATAATATATTTGCTGCATCAGAAATAATGTAGTTCCAATGGATTTAACATTTATTTTGACTGCAAACCATCTGATTTAGAGATTTACTATGTAATTGGAGTTAAAAAAACTAGTTTTCCAGAAAAAAAGGTAAATGTCCAGGAGAAGGCCGCACCCGTTTTTCAAGTATTAAAGATGAAAAACGGCAAAAAAAAGACCAGATTGGTGTTGCACATCGCATAGAAACATAGAGGAAATGAATAAAAAAGAAACTAAGAGTTACTCTTACACACAAAATCTAAGCATAAAACCTACTACAATTATGGGAGATCCCAGTGGGAAGCGGGGTTTTTGGGTGGGGGAGGAGGAGAAAAGTGAGTTTTCGGGGCACTACCGAACCCTAATACAACTACCTAACCTTACCTAGGGCCCTGTACCCCTACCTAGGCCTAGCGGGGGGGGGGGGGGGGGGGGGGGGGGCCTCCGACCCCACTGCGACCCCCCTTAAGGCCCCTACCTAACATCCATCAAACAAATCCAAAGTGATGGTACTGCTGTATACATCGTTATACTACCACCATTATAATATACTCTACAAATTAATGAAGCTACCTTAAACTGTTGGTTGATAAAGATGTGCTGCTGCTTTGAGGAAAACGTGAAGTCGTTGCAAGGTTCCCTGACATGCAACTTAAAGTAGGAAGTGGCCAGGTAACCGACGACCACATTGCACTGCAAACAATCGGTAGGAAATCGAAGGTCTGTCAAAAATTAATGCCAGAAGAAGGGCCAGCCACTGCCTCTGCCATAGGTACAGGAAGACAAAATGCCGTTTTTTGCTTCATTATTCGAGTATTCAGTCAAACAAGGATACCAGTGGACACTAGACAGGTAACTTTTTTACTACGCTGAAATGCTAGTGAAACTTAGTTTTTGTACATGAACTTCCCTGACAGATATATACTTAGCTATAGTCTCCGACGTTCCCGACAGAATTTCAAATCTCGCGGCACACGCGACAGGTAGGTCAGGTGGTCTACCAAATTACCCGCCGCTGGGTGGCGGATGTACGAACCACTCCCGTAAGCTTGTCAGATTTTTCTCTGTCGCGGGAACGATAACAACTGTTGTCGGTTCCTCTCGATAGTTTTTCGATTCTCGCTTGCCTGGAGTTAATTTGGACTTCTTTTGGTGACGTATTCGCTTTGTTTGGCTTGCATACGCTGATTGTGGACCGGTTTTGATTTTGAGTTTGATTTTCTTTAACGATGTCTGATCTAGAATCGGTAGTTAAAACTTCGGTTTTGTTTAGGGTTTGCGTGAATGAAGGATGTAAGGTGAGGTTGCCGAAAAGAGCTTCGGTAGACCCCCACACGGTTTGCAGAAATGCAGGGGGAAGAATGTGCTTTTGCTAACCACCCTTGTAGTGAATGTAAGGGATTGAATGAAGGCAAGAATATAAGGCTCTCTCTTCTTATGTTAGGAAGTTGGAACGTGATGAGTGCGTAAGGCTTCCTCTAGAAGTTCTAGCAGATCTAGAATGAGTGAGTTGGATGTGGATCCTAATAGGACTAAACGTAGAATTAGAACCTTCTCCCAAGTTGCAGCCCCGGCTCCCCGCACCGAAGCCGAAGATTCGCCTTCGGATCGGCGGCAGCTCTGAAAGCCAAGAATCGTTCTGTGGATCAGAAGATTCGTCAGTTGGAAGGTAAGGAGAGTGTTAGTGATCAGTGCAGTGTCCCCAGTGTTGTGGAGGGTGCGTCTGACCGGCTCCTTAGTGCCTCTAGGCCTAGACCTCTTCCAGACTCCCAGTTCCAGTGGAGTAGGAAAGTCTGAAAGCCGCAGGAGGGCTAGGGAGAGCCCCCACCGGTCAGGCGTCCCCTCGGCAGATCCTGAAGTACGCTCCAGGCTGCCTCGGATCGTTACAAGAAGGAGCTCCTACGCCAATGCTTCTCCTCTTCGTCGTCTCCCTCTCCGAAGAGAGGTTGGAACTCCCCGGATGCGTCGCGCCCGTTGAAGAGGGCTTGGAAGGCTCCCTGCAGTCCTTTGGCTTCTAGTCCGGAGGTTTTCCCGGAAGAATCGTCGGTGGAGGCAAGAAAAGACCCAAGAAATCCTGTGATCGTTCTTCTCGCGCTCCGCGCTCGGCGCCTGCTTCCGAGGAAGAACTAGAAGATTCTCCTACGAGAGTACTCGCGGGACTTCAAGCTCAGATCACGGCGCTAGCAGACTCTCTAGCAGTTAGATCACGTAGAAGAAGGACGTTTCTCTTCCGATCAAGAGATCTAGGCGCCGCTCTTCAGAGGATCGTTCTCCTTCATATGGGGAGGTTTCGTATGAAGGTGGGGGCTCGCGTGAGCGCCCTCGCTCGCGGGAGCGCCCTCGCTCGCCTGGCTCTCTTTCAATTTCAAGGCGCCAAACATCGGTAGGACGCTCTATGGAGAAAGAAGTTTTTTCTCCAGATTGGATTCCCGCTTCCGGTAAGCGCACTGCACCTGCTCATCACGCGATTTCTTCAACTCCCTCGCGTGAGACTTCTCCTCAGCAGCCTCAAGATTATAGAAGGCGCCCTTATACAAGTAGGCGTTCTTCTTCCAGATGTCACTCTCCTCGAGTATCGGATCGTGACTTCTCTCCTGACAGGCATCTAGAGTCTGGTTGGAGTCGTGTGCATGATAGACGGCCTACTGTTAGCCGCTCCCCGCAAGGTAGGCGCCAAGCAAGAGCCTACTGCACATAGCTCTCCTAATAGGCGGCGCTCGTTCTATTTTAAGGCGTTTTCATACGCCTGATTATTCTCCTAAGGGCAGACAACAAGAGTCTTTCAAGCGCCCTTCTCCGTGTAGGCGCTCTCCCGCTTCTAGGCGCACTTCTCCTGACCGTTTGTCTCTTGGTAGGCACCAGGAATCCCGGAAGCGCCCTTCTCCAAGTAGGCGCTCGTTAGTTTTGAAGCGCCCTTCTCCTGAATGTTACCCTCTTGTTAGACGTCAAGAGTTCTCGCAAGCAGCCTTCTCCTAATAGGCGCATTTTCGCCTTCCAGTCGAACTTCCGTTGATCGTACGCAACTGGACAGGTATTGGAGAGCCGCGCAAGCGCTCTGCTCTCGATAGGCGCTCTTCTTCCTGGCAGCCGCTCGCCTCAGGATAGGTGCATAGAGTATAGTAGGCGCTCGCCTCCTCGTAAGCGCCCTGCGGATGTTTCCGAGGATTCTCGGAGTAGGAGCCCTACCTCTCCTTCGGCTGAGATTCCGTATACCTCGAAGAGGGAGTCTCATCGTAGACTTCCCAGATCTTCTCATCGTTCTCCAGTGGATGTGAACTCTTCTAAGATAGGGCGTTCTCCAACCTCTTCGCTCAACTCCTGCTAGGATCCCTTCGTCACCTAAGGATCTTCCGTCGCTCTGCCTCGAACAAGACGTCCTAGAAGGTTCAGATGAGGAACCGACACTTCTGCTGCTGTCTCTTCTTACAAGAGCTTTACAGAGCTACTTTTTACAAGTTTTTGGGATTCCCTTACGCCTACGGCTCCTCCTTTCCTCACTCACTTTTTTCAACGGCGAAGACAGCGAAGAGTTCTTCTTGTGTGGATGAAGCCAACTCTTTCTATGAAGAAGGCACTGAGGAGTTTTGGTTCCTGGATGGCTTCCAAAGAAGAAGCGGGGGAGGGAAAAACGATGTTCGCATTTTCCTCCTTCGAAGTTATCAGGACGCGCTGGTTTCTGGTACGAAACAGGAGCCCTTAGGATTGGGTCTACCGTCTTCGGCTGATTCGGATTTTTCGGCGCTGGTAGATTCGACAAGGAGAACTGCCCTTAACTCTGCTAAGACGACTTGGGCAATGAATGAATTGGATCATTTGCTCAAAGGTATGTTTAGAGTGCTAGAAGTATTTAACGTCCTTGATTGGTCGTTGGGAGTCCTAGCCAAGAAAATTGAAGTGCCAGAGTCAATTTCACCAGATGATCTTATGTGTGTTTTTGTCTTGTATGGACAAGTCAGTAAGAGACGGAGCGAGTGAAATCGCCTCCCTTTATGGGGCCGGGATCGTGAAGAAGAGGTCGGTTTATTGTTCCTTCTTAACGAAGTCGGTCTCCCATGCTCAGAGGTCTTCTTTGCTGTTTGCTCCTCTGTCTACTCAGTTGTTCCCGAAACATCGAGTGCAGGACATTTCGAGGTCACTTTCGGCCAAAGCCACCCAGGACCTTTTGGCACAGTCGGCAAGTAAAACCTCGCCCTTCCCTTCCCTACCAAGGCTAAGAAGGAAAAGGCAAGTGTTCGAGAACCCTTTCGAGGGGCATCTTCATCAAGAAGAACCTCTACGTTTAGAGGTCGTAGACCTTCAAGAAGGGGTAAGACTTTCGCCAAGTCTGTTAAAGCCCCAAATAACCTTGCAAGTCCTTCAAACAACGGTGGGCGCCAGACTCTTAGAGTTTGCAGAAGTCTGGGACCCAAAAAGGGGCGGATCCTTGGACCCTTTCTATTCTGAGGAGAGGTTACCTCATCCCTTCGTCGAAAGACCTCCCTTGACGACCATCCCAAGGGAACTGACGGCCAGGTACAGAGACCCCCATCATGAATCAAGCTCTCCATCTAGCAGTAGATCAGATGCTGGAGAAGGGGGCTATCGAACTAGTGTCAGACCATCATTCATCGGGCTTCTACAACCGCCTTTTCCTAGTTTCTGAAGTCTCAGGGGGATGGAGACCGGTGTTGGATGTAAGCGCCCTGAACTTCTTCGTAGAAAAGAAGAAGTCACGATGGAAACGCCTTCATCAGTGCTGGCAGCACTTCGTCCAGGGGACTGGATGGTTTCCTTGGATTTACAGGACGCTTACTTCCACGTACCGATCCATCCTTCCTCGAGGAAGTTTCTCAGATTCATGATGGGGGGAAAATGTTTCAGTTCAGGGCTTTCTGTGTTTCGGCCTCTCGACGGCCCCTCACAAGTGTTCACGGGGATTTTGAGGAATGTGGCTCAATGGCTTCATTTGAAAGGGGTGAGGATATCCATGTACCTCGACGATTGGCTAATAAGGGCCAATTCAGAAGATCGTTGTTTGAAGGACTTACAAGTAACTTTAGAATTGACGAAGGCTTTGGGACTTCTCGTCAATTTCAAGAAGTCATCACTAATTCCCGAGCAAGAGTGTGTGTATCTCGGGATACAGATGAACTCTCTGAGTTTTTCGGGCTTTTTCCCTCGCAGAAGGATAGCCCGAGGATTCGATAGAGAGTAACAACCTTCTTAGGGAAAGAAGTATGCACAGTGAGGGAGTGGATGAGGTCTGCTGGGGACACTCTCCTCTCTGGAGCAATTCGTTTCCCTAGGAAGGTTGCACCTGAGACCGCTCAATTCTTTCTTCATCGGGAATGGAGTCGCTTCTCAGGATTTGACGTACTCCCTGTCGTTATCACAGGACATCAAGAAACATCTCTTATGGTGGACAGATCCCAACCTCTTTGCGAAGGGACTGTCTCTTCAATCACAGACCCCCAACCTGGTGTTGTTCTCCGACGCGTCGGACATGGGGTGGGGTGCAACTCTGGGAACCAACGAAGTGTCAGGTACCTGGGTGGGGGACCAGGTAGCCTGGCACATCAACAGAAAGGAGTTGATGGCTGTGTGGTTGGCTCTGAAGGCTTTCGAGCCCAAACAAGTCAGAAGATCGGTAGTGCAGGTCAACGCGGACAACACTACAGCTCTGGCATACATCAGGAAACGGGGGGACGCATTCCTTCTCCCTGTACGAGACAGCAAGAGACCTTCTTCTGTGGGCAGAAGAAAGAGGAATCAAGCTTCTCACCAGGTTCGTGCAGGGAGAAAGGAATGGTAAGAGCAGATCTCCTCAGCAGGAAAGATCAGGTCCTTCCACAGAGTGGACCCTTCATCTGGATGTATGCCAAAAGCCTGTGGAAGTTATGGGGCAGGCCACACATAGACCTCTTTGCCACGTCAAAGAACAAGAGGCTGGATCCTTACTGCTCTCCGATATCGGATCCAAAGGCAGTAGCAATAGATGCTCTTCTTCTAGACTGGAAACGGACTCGACGTCTACGCGTTTCCCCCCTTCAAGATCCTGGGGCTAACTATCAAGAAGTTCGTAGAGTCCGATTCAACGAGATGACCTTAATCGCTCCCTTTTGGCCGGCCCAAGAATGGTTCACAGAGGTACTGGAATGGTTAGTGGACCTTCCAAGATCGCTCCCGCTAAGGAGCGATCTACTCAGACAACCCCACTTCGACAGGTACCACAAAAATCTCCTCGCTCTCAGTCTGACTGGTTTCAGACTGTCCAAAGTTTGGTCAGAGCGAAAGGATTTTCAGCAGCAGCTGCTAAAGCAATCGCAAGAGCGAGGAGACCTTCCACCTTGCGTGTATACCAGTCAAAGTGGGATGTCTTCAGACGTTGGTGCAAGAGGAAGAACATTTCATCTTCCAGTACCTCTGTGACCCAAATTGCGGATTTCCTTATTTTCCTCAAAGAGAATGTCATCTGGTTGTGTCAACTATTAAGGGATACCGCAGTATGTTGGCGGCGGTATTTCGACATAGAGGCTTAAATATATCCGATGATAAGGACCTGCATGATCTTATTAGATCATTTGAAACCATTAAGCGTCCTCATGGAGTACTCCGAACTGGAATCTAGACGTAGTCCTACAATTCCTTGGATCGTCTAGATTCGAACCTCCTGGCTTAGCCTCTTTCAAGGACTTGACGAAGAAGGCTATCTTCCTTTTGGCCCTAGCTACAGCTAAAAGAGTGAGTGAGCTCCAAGCTATTGAGGGCAATGTAGGGTTTAAGGAAGATTCTATGGTGTGTTCGTTTCTTCCAAGTTTCCTTGCAAAGATGAAAAACCCATCACGCCCTTGGCCCAGGAGCTTTGAAGTTCATAGTTTATCTTTTCTAGTAGGGGAAGAGCCTGAAAGAACTCTTTGCCCTATGAGAATTTTAATGAAGTATTTCCTTAAGAGGGAAGGACAACTTAAGGCTAATCAAGATGTACTTTGGTGCTCCGTAAAGGATCCCACTCGGCCCATGTCGAAGAATGCTCTTCCTTTTTTTCTGAGAAGCCTTATTACAGAGGCACATGTTGCCTGTAAGGAAGATCATTTTAGACTACTGAAAGTGGAAAGCTCACGAGGTGAGAGCCATCGCAACTTCGCTTGCATTCAGAAAAAAATATGTCTGTGCCGGAACGTTCGAATGGAGGCGACTTTTTGGAGATGCCAATCGGTTTTCGCAAACCATACTACGTGATGTGTAAAGCACATATGATAAATGCTTCGCCTTGGTCCTTTCGTATCGGCGGATTCGGTGCTGGGGCAGGGAGCTGAAACTTATCCTGTGTAAATTTTTTATATGTTACCCTATATTTTATATTGTTGTTTTTTGGTTGTCTGAAAGAGGTTGCAGGAGGCACCTCTTTTTGTCGTAATATTAACCCTTTGTATTTTGGTTAGGTGGTCTGGTGGGTTTTTTTGGCTCCTTGCAGAGGTAGTGGTAAGGATCTGTTTAGGTAAGCGGACAAGGTCTCTCTAACAGCATCCGACTTGGATTCTACCACAATAGGGGATCACATATCCGAGTGGTTAGATCCGAGAGTCTTTCAGCATCAGGGTACGTCCTAGCTGTAGCTCTCCAGGCAATGCAGACTCAGAGATAGTATCTATGAAGTCTTCATCCTGAAAAGGTGAGAACCAAGGTTGTTTATATCCTACAACATTAGTTGTTTCCCGTCTTACCTGTATTATTGAGCTGTCTCTTACCCTCCACCAAGGGTGCCAATCAGCTAAGTATATCTGTCAGGGAAGTTCATGTACAAAAATGATATTGTTAAACTACAATAAAGTTTTGTACATACTTACCTGGCAGATATATACGATTAATGGCCCACCCAGCCTCCCCTCAGGAGACAGGTGGAAGAGAAAAATCTGACAAGCTTACGGGAGTGGTTCGTACATCCGCCACCCAGCGGGCGGTAAGGTAGACCACCTGACCTACCTGTCGCGTGTGCCGCGAGATTTGAAATTCTGTCGGGAACGTCGGAGACTATAGCTAAGTATATATCTGCCAGGTAAGTATGTACAAAACTTTATTGTAGTTTAACAATATCATTTTCGACTAAAGTTCGTTCGTAATTGGTTATGAAACCCATGACGTCATAACGATGTCACACCTCTCAGCCATAATGAGAAACTGGAACTGCTTTTGTTTGCGTAAGAAAGTAAGTTAGAGGGCTCATTAAAAGTAAACATTACCGTAGAGGAAACACCTCTCCCGACTTAGGAAAAAATTAGAGGTAAAAACTTAATATTTTTTTTTTTCTCTTTAAGTATGCATTAGCGACAAATAATGTATTGAGAAGAAGTGTTTTGTTATCACGTGCTTTACTCGGGAAAAATATCAATATAATAGATTTCCCATAATGGTTGAAACTGTAATAATACCCAAAAAATTTTTTTGATTCATGTCTATTATCCCATTTTTGCAACCAAATTAACCTTGGAAAAGTACAGGTATATTTTCTAAAAAGTAGATACGAGCAGACGGCAAAATAACTCATCATTGCCAAGCTAGTGGAGCTTCACACATATGCCTATGCATTTACAAACTGTTTCCATGAATTCTAGTTGTCATAGTAATGCAATAATGATAAAATTGCTCTTATATGTATACATACTACAAATAGATACGCTAATTTCACTTATTTCCCCGGTTTTGTGGAAGTCTTACACCCAGTTTGGAGGGTAAACACATACCAATTGGCTACACTCATATAGCCAGACTTTTATTAACCTGTTTAATCTTAAAATATGACCTTAATTTCTAACTTTGGAGAAAATACTTGCTTTGAAAGGATAGTAGAGGTCTCGTGCTCTTGCTCTCACCACCAATAATTTGTGACTGGTGCCCATCTCCGGTGTCAGGACGTGTTAAAGTACTTTTCCGGAGGGTGGATCCACGCGCGGTGGAAACTGGCTCCACTAGTCCAGTCGGTTGATCCCCTAGGGTAAATGACCGAGCGGCAACATAGAATGTGGCCACTTCCCAAAAAAGCACTTGAATTATGCCATTATAGTATTTCGTAATTTAGGAGAAAACACTTGCATACTTCGAAAGTAGCATAGGGGTCTTGGTGTGCTGCCTGGATAAGCTACAACTCGTGACAGATGCTCTTGACAGAAAATTAAAGTACTTTTTCGGGAATGTGGCCGCATTCCGGGATTGGTGGTTGCTATGTCGCCACTCAGTCATTTACCCTATTGGTGGCCAAACTCTTGATAAGAATTTAGCATCTAGGGTAAATTACCAAGCTGTGATATAGCGACCACCGATCCCGAAATGCAGCCACCTTACGGAAAAAATTTCTTTAGTACGCTGCATTGTGCATCATCAAGAGTTGTGGCCCCATCCTGGTAGCACACCATGAACTCTACATTCCTCTTGAAGTAGTAAGTGTTTCCTCCTGAATTACAAAATGTCATAATTCAAGCGCTTTTTTGGGAAGTGGCCATGTTGCGAGAGAGATGGCCACTATGTCGCCGTTCAGTCATTTACCCTACAGGTAAGCCTGGCATGCCTACGGTGAGGAGGCTTGACTGTAGGTTAGGTTAAAGGTTTCCATGAATTTTTGATAGGCTACATCAACTACACAGTACTAAGCTCCCCTTTAGGCCTAATTAAAATTGAATTTTATTTATTTATGAGGAATTTATTGAGTGGATAGAGGCCTGTTTAAAATTTTGTATATTTAATGTATAGCCAAGTATAGCCCAGCCAAGGGCTTTGGAAGAGGCTTTTGTCTGGTAGACTAGCCCTTAGTTTATGTAGGCTACACGCTGTAGTCCCTTGTTAGACTTGTATGTATTTTGATGATACGGGCTAAACCAAGCATGTTTTTCTATTGAACTTATTGTCAGATTCGTGAAAATCATGCCAAAATCTATCAGGGTAAATGTAAAGATGAAGGCTTCACAAAGATATTCTTTAGCCTTGTGTAACCTGTTAACAAATCTGTACATTTCTCTCAGCGTGGCTGGTACTAAACTTGGTGGGTGCTTGCCTATACTGCATTAAATCCATATTTCCAATTTGAAATTGCCAGTAAAACTGCAGACTTTGTTACTACTGTTCCCCCTTTAGTTCAACTGCATACCAGTTTATTTGCAAAATGGGCCAGTGCATGTAGTAGTGGTCCCTTTGGGATGAACGAAACATGAACATAAGACTGTAAATGTCATAAATACAAACAAAAGACATAAACCCTGACAAATCCATACATCAAAGGTGTTAAATATTCCAGTTGGTGACTGGCAGGAGCAGGGCTGTAGTAGTAGCCTTCAATGTTTGCTAATGGCTCATGGAATAGTTTTCAGAGGAAACACATCCAAATATAAATTGGCTCCAGGTTGTTATGAAAACTCTGCCTTAGCCTATTTGTTTTATTATAATATGCCTGATAAGAAGATAAGTTTGTAGAGTGCATCAAACTTTTCCTAATGTGTGCAGAGGTTTTCGTCTGCAAAGGGACTTTTCACCCTCCTGACAGTATTAGTAAAAGTGCAGATTTTACATACAAATTTTCCAAGAGAAACTTACCAATAGTGTATCATCGTAACTGCTACCAATAAGAGACCAAGGAGACCAGGGGAACTTGCAAAAACCCAAAAAAATAACGTCTCTGTAAGCATGCAGAGTCAGTTTCTGATGTCCTAGCACATCGCTGAAGTTGCTAGCAACTCAAAATACGGTGTGGATGACTTCCTAAAGACAGAAACAGCATAAAATAAACAAAAATGGTAAATTTGATAAGCATTTGTGATAGTTTTTTTTCTCAAAATAGATTACTTTTAAGCTAAGATACTCAAACTCAACTATTGTTTAAGGTACAAGAAAACCTTTACCATAGGTTAAACCCTAAGTTAACCTAGTTGATTATGCCAGTCGATAGCCTAGCCTACAGGCTCAGTTTTGATAGCCTCAATAGCCATTGTCTTAGTCTTTGAAGCAATAATTAAAACAAGGTTATTGTACTAAAAATAATATCTCCTTAATGGGTAATTTAGGAAATAACATTTTGCTTATAGTAATGTTGTTTGTGTATGACAGTTATTTGATTTGAACAAAAATCATACATGTATCACAGAAGCAAATGTCATGGTGAATGTTGCTAAATAGGCTACAATATCAAAGATCAGATCAATAACCAAATGAATGGGAAATGTTGCCCCTTGAAAGTATTACTGTTTTCTGTAGTACTCTTGTACAGTGTGTGTGGAATTTAGTAATTATTTCTGTATTAATTATCCTTCTTAAACCTTGAAGTGCATGCCATGATTATTTTTCCTGTAATTTTATGCATATAAAAACTATTCTAATTTATTAGTTCTTACACATTCCTGTTTTACATATACAGTACTTGTATTCTCTTGGGACTCGTTCAAACCCTTATGACATCAAAAGTGGTCATTACAAGAAAAAGGGCAAAAGTAGATTTGGTACAGTGTGAGCTTTGTGGTTGTTGGTCGTTAAAGGAGTTGCACGAAGAAGGTAAGGATCATTCCATTTAGATGTGAACAAGTTTCACCACAAGCACTTTTATTTAGTTCTGTAGTTTAACTGGCTCAGGAAGTCAAATTTTAATATATAATAGCATTGACGTGGATGTATTTCTTTATTTAAATGAGGTATTGAAAATTCTGGAAGGGAAGTAAGTTGGCAGAACTTTATAGCATCATCCCTTTGGGTTGTATAAATAAAAAATGAAAATGGTTTTTGAATCGCACAAGCTTCCTGAAGAAGCACCAGTAGTTGTGTATTGATTGAATGGATGAAATGTTTTATGTAGAGATGATTTCTGTTATCACTTGAGGGAACTCCTGTTTTTAGTGATGGAATACTGGCTTTGGTGTTATTTTAAAGCCAAATGATTGTACAGTACTTAGTTATGGTATCTTTGAAAATATAAAACAGCAAAATCATAGTGATACTGCTCTCTAGGCATCTACTGTCAGTCTTTTCTGGTGGACAGTAGTTGGGGACTAGTCTTCGATCTCTCGGAGGAAGTTTGTCCTTCAGGCTTTTCATGATAAAACCACACCCCGTCAGGGGGTAGTGCCGTCAGTGCACCTCATTCAGTGTATTGTAGGCATTACTGAAGGCTCTTTGCAGCGTCCCTTCAGCCCCTAAGCTGCAACTACTTTCATTCCTTTTACTGTACCTCCATTCATATTCTTTCTTCCATCTTATTGTCCACCCTCTTTTAACAATTGTTTCATAGTGCAACTGCGAGGTTTTCCTCATGCAGCACCTTTCAAACCTCCTACTGTCGAGTTCCGTTTCAGCACTGAATGGCCTTAGTTGCCCCAGTGCTTGGCATAATGCCAAAAATCTGTATAAATCAAATCAAAATGATGAAACCACATTCCATGTTGGTTTCTACCAGAGAGACCCAGCCATCTTTGCCCTCATCCATGGAGAGGTTTCCACTTGTACCTTAGTGAATTCTTGCTTTCCCCATTAATTGCTGCTGCTGTTTTAGCTGGGCAGCTTGCCTTGTCCCACATAGGACTGCTTACCTTGCCCAATGCAAGTTGGTATTCAGTTCTATTTAGTCATTGTCATGTACTCGTTACAGATCCATGATTAATGTTTAAAACTATGATTTTATTTTACAAAATAGTCAAATGCTATTTATTTAAGTGCAATGTATCCATTTAAGTGCAAAGTATCAAGTTTAGGAAGTTGAATGTGAAAATTATACCATCTTTTTATGCATGTTAACGGTAGGTAGGTAGGTTATCTTAAAGTAGCCCTCTTCTTTTGATGAGGTATAAATAAAAATGGCACAATTTTATATTCAGGTTGAGAATTGTTTAGGAAGTACGGTATGAAATTATCCTCTCTCTACTCGCACAGTATACTATTCAGAGATGAGAGTAATTGTAGTTATCTTACACGATATCACATAGTTTTTGTATTGTAATGTGCACATTTTTAAGCTACAAGTGAGCATATATTCATAGATGGATTGTCATTCATTCTAAAGGGAGGTGGGTCGTCTTTGTGTTGTATGTAGAATTTTGGGACTTCTTCATTGAAAATAATCTTTACTTGTTTAAGAAAAATGTTATTGATAATGTTTTATTTTTTCTTTCAGTTTTGTCTGAAAGACCACGATCAAGCATGGCTGACAAGGATGCATACATCAGTGCCCTGGAGCAGAAGTTGGCTGAACTGTCTGGCATTGAAGTAGATCAATAAAAAAGAATCAGGTATGACGGTAATTAAGAACTTTACGTATTTGTACATTTGGTGGCTTATTTACAGTTTCAAAGATGCTATAAAGTTACGTACCTGTGTACAAAAGGACACTTAAAGTTTATATTATCTCTAGATCAGAGCTTGAACTTTTTCTTAAGTTGCCCATCACAAGGCCAAAGATAATTCTTTGTTAGAGAAGAAACATTTTTCATTACAGTTCCTGTAACATAGAAATTTTTTTTTCTCCCCAAAACAACACTGATTGTTCTTGTCCAAGACTTGAATTTGCTACTCTTAATATTTTTCTTTGGATAAAAGTTTCCAGTGTCAGAGGATTTCCAAGACCACGGTTCTGGTCATAAATAGTGAAGGGTTTGTAAAAAAGAACAGTTTTTTAAAAGAAATTTTCAATATAAAGAGCAAAATTAAATTACACAGTTACTTTTAAAAAAATTGGATCCCCATTAAATGTTTTAGCATAGGTATGCTATCATTTGCTCAGAATTTTTTTTCAATGGGCATGAATTGATAAGGGCAGAAGTTAAAGCGAAGGTGCAGTGCATTAGGACCCAAGTACCATTCAACTTTTGTTTTGATATTTTACTTGCATTTTTTATTATTAGTTAATTTATCCACCTTTCTAATAACATCTTTGTGTTTCTTGATACAGTGAACAAAGTATTGTGTTTCTTGATACAGTGAACCTATTATACTTTGGAAGTTTGAATTTCAAATCAGTGGCCCATGTGGGGCTTTTTCCATGTGAGCAGGTTAATATTCTCAATAATAATAAACATTTCAGCTCGCAAATGCTGCCGACGAGGCCCGTGTCATTGGCGAAATGGCCGCTTACGTTGCCAGCATCACTGTTCAGCGAGCCGCCGATGCCCAAGTAGGACTTGTCAGCCCCCAGATTGCCGAAATTTATTCCCATATCAATGCTGAACTGAGTGAGTGTGGATTGCTTGTTATTGCAATATATCTTGGGGATAAGGAAGTATCTATATTCTATTGGTAGGGTATGGTAATAGGTATTCCAATAATAAGGTTTGGAATAAAATTCTGTAATCTTTTTAAACTTGAGTAAAGGCCTCATTAGCTTACTGTGAAACTTAGGGTACCTCAGTGTTTAGTATTTTTATTGCAAGTTGGACAGAAATAGTTGCATGTCATTGGATTCTGTACTGCAGCTGTAGTCTCTCTCTCTCTCTCTCTCTCTCTCTCTCTCTCTCATCTCTCATCTCTCTCTCTCTCTCTCTCTCTCTCTCTCTCTCTCTCTCTCTCTCTCTCTCTCTCTCTCTCTCTCAAATACTTTGTAAACATTTTGTAATCTCAAATTATTAAATTCAGCAATGCAAACAATGATTAAAAATGGTTTGCTTTGGTTGCTTAGGTGAGGCCCGTGGTGCTCACGTTCTTCCTCCCCTGAAATACGACTACAATGCATTGGAGCCTCACATTTCTGGTACCATCATGGAAATCCATCACACCAAACATCACCAAGCGTATATCAACAACCTTAAAGCTGCAACGGATAAGGTGGGTTTGTGCTCTCTGGTCTTTTTCCTTGTTTCATATAATTGAGTTACTGTTGGCAACATTGTTTGCAACCTCTTTTTACTGCATATTTGTGTCCCATCCAGAATGTAAAACATTTAAAGTTTCTGTGTGTATATGTACGAGTAATTTAGATACACATGTTTTTATATACATCTATCTATATGTATATGTATATATGTACACATGCATATTGTATATACACCATGCACAATATATATATATATATTATATATATATATATATATTATATATATATTATATATATAGATAATATATATATATAGGTATATATATATATATATATGTTATACAATCACAAGTAACACATGAAGATTGTATATTAAGAGCCAGTAGGAAAAAATTGCAAGCAGCAGTACCTAGTGCTTTCGTTTACATATTCTTGATACACCTCATCAGGGACAATATATATATATATATATATATATATAATATATATATATATATATATATATATAATTTTTTTTTACCCATCTTTTTCTTTCTCTTATCCCTCCTGGAGTATATTTAAAATAACCAAGTAGTATACAGAGGCAACTACACCGACAAGCATCCAGACGGCAACTGAGGTCTGGACAGGAAACATTGTTTGCGAACTGTTTACAAACAATGTTTCCTAGTGTGGACAGGCCTTTATTCTTTAGGTACTGTTTGCAGAAACTTGGTTTCTTAGTCTTTAAGTACAGTGTACAGAAACCTGGTTTCATAGTCTTTACTGTTTACAGAAACTTGGTTTCATAGTCTTTTGAATTCCTTTGTATAGAATGGTAGTACTTGGTGATGAATATTTTTCATGAAGTGGTACTGTGTTAGGTTGTAATTGTAAATTGGTATCTAATGACTAAGAGAATTTGACTAATATACAGTAAAACCACAGCAGTTACTTACAAGAATTAATTAACTCGCCTGATGCATAGTACAAGCGTCTATCTGTAGTGTGGTTGGTATGGTGTTGGCGTACCACTTTGTTTGCCGCAAGTTTGATTATCGGGCATTCCATTGAGGTGTGAGAGATGTCTATTTCTGGTGATAGAAGTATAATCTCGACATGGTTCGGAAGTCACGTACAGCCATTGGTCCTGTTGCTGAATAACCACTGGTTCCATGCAATGTATAAACTCGTACAAACAGACAAACTAATACAAAGTACACTGATATTGCTATGTAGCTGACTTTCAGACCCCTTGGAAATGCTAAAAACTAAATATATTTCATGATATAAATTAAGTTAATAATTTAAGATGAGAAATTTTGATATATTGTCAGTAATCATCAGGCTTTATGTATTTCCGTATTCCACAGAATTATTATATACCATGCCATGTTTAGTTCAGTTTAGCAGAATTCATCTCTGAAGTGATTCTGTCATATGCTAGTACTTTCCATCTGATATTTTTAAGAGATTCCTCTTCAAATGCCCCGAATTGGCAACCAGCACCAAAATACTTGTCATTGCTTTAAAATACTTGTCATCTCTGAAAGGAATGTAAATTTCATTGCACCTCAAATTCTGCCTGTGGGAATATGTAAAGGATTAGAGTATATATTGCAAAGATGACTTGGCAGTTTTACTAAGATTCTTAGAGTTATTCATAGTGTGTGCAGTTTACCATATGCTTGAGATTTTGGATATCTAGAGAAAACTTGAGGATAATTTGGAGAGGTACTGATAAGTTTTTACTCTTGTGGTGAGAGAATGTCAAACCTGAGAATTTAGAATGAACTCTATAAGTTACTTGAAAAAGAAAATAGTATGTAAAAGAAAGATTAAGAAAGGGTGGTGTTGTCAGTGCACTTCAAATGGTGCACTAGAGGCATTAGGAAAGGGTGTTTGAAGCATCCCTTCAACCTTTAGCTGCACATACTTTTTAGTCTTTTACTTTACATCTATTCTTGATGTCTACACACCACCAACAAACACACACACTACACACACACACACACACACACAACACACACACACACACACACACACACACACACACACACACCACACACACACACACTTACCCCGCCCCTTGATAATTACTACTTACTGCAACTCGGGTTTTCTACAAATTTCACCTTTAGATTCTAGTACTTCATCTGATTTTGTTTATCTTTTGCTATTAAAGTGCCCCAGAGTTTTGCTCTACAAACTTAGTTCTATGATACATTCATTCAGTAATTTATAAGAACAAAAAAGTTAAACAGATGATAATAGATAGGTTTGAAGATTGTTGGTATCATGTGAACCTGAGCTTGGGACCCACATATTGTCAAAAAGAATTTCAGCAGTTTTCTTCCAGAACAGACAGTTGACAAAAGCAAGAGTTGTGATTGCTTAAGATACAGGGAATTAAAGTGCATGTAACTGGTATGCCTCCAGTGTTTTTTCTTACTGCTATGAATGTTTCACAAATGTTAGGCAGGTGATACATAAGCAAGCCTACTAGGCTATGCGTAGGCCAAGTAATTACAGTCCTGATGCACATTGATGTACAGTATACATATTATACATAAGATCATCATATTGAAAACCATGTGCATTATTGGAGATTTTGAAATACAGAATATTGAACTTCTTAGTTACTAATAGTAAAGTGAATACTATATATACTCTCATATGCAATTTTTGAAGACCTAATTTTGGAGCTAATTTTAAGGGGGTCGCATCATACATGAGATATGAAATTAGCATATGTAATATTCACATACTAGTATCGTTTAATAAAATACAAACATAATGAATATGCATCTTCTCCATCGATCTTTTAAAAAGTTATGCTTTACTTCACTGCATCCAATAATATTGTATGTATTTTCATATTACTATTGTTGTATTATTATAAGTACAAAAATAGCAATCAGTTTTGATTTGGAAGTCGGCTGAGGACAATTGCGAGGTAAGTTTATTTTGCTGTATTGAAGTAAAATCAGAGCGATTTTCTTGCTTCTAGTTAGTGTAAATGAATCTCAAGATACTCTGTTGATCAAGGACAAGGTTATCTTACATTATACAAAGTGTTTTCAAGTCAAAATATCACTTGAATTCATGTCATTGTGAACAAAATTTAGTCATTTTTCCTTAGTAGATGGCACTGAGGGCATTTTATTGCGTAAAAAAAAATAAACAGATTGCGTTTGATATTTTGACTTGATTTCATCAGAATACTACAAGCTTTACATATTTATCGTTTATCGGAGTGAGCACAGCAAAATGTGTTCTTTCATGCCAAGTAGTTTGATTAAAACACATTTCTCAATTTTGTTCGGTAGTGTTTGATGGTGGTATACCAAAGTTTCCGTGTTGCCAATGCACGATAATAGTCATTAGCAGATTAACATTCTTTCCTTAGCTTCAGCTACAACAGGCAGCTTAAATTTAGTCGTATATGTCCTTGCCAATCTTTTCTCCATAGAGAATAAGGATATAGTAATGTAAAAATATATCGGTCTTATTCTTTTTAACGTCATTTGTAACATAACTATGGTAATTTTTTACTATCGTACGATGGCTGAAATGCAAGCAAGCTGCTGTAGTTATCAAATTCTATTGTTCGTAGCAAATTGGATGTTTCTGGCTGTATGTGTTTACACAACAAGCATAACATTATTGACGATACTTAGCTTTAACTTAACTAGAAGATGGGATAGATAAAGAGATGGAAGAAAAGGGGTTAGCCTAACTAGAAAGTGAGATAGATAAACAGGAGGAAGAGAGGTTAGCCTATTGTAATTTGGTCTCAAAAATTCAACTCTCATGTTACATGAGATACATTATCAAATCATTGTTTTAGGGTGAAAATTTGGGGGCCACATGATATGCGAGATCAAGTGTTTCGAGTATATACGGTAGTATATATGTTTCATACTAGATTATTTACTTTTCAGTTGATAGATGCTGAACAGAACAATGATGTAAATGCCATGAATGCACTGTTACCTGCCATCAAGTTCAACGGAGGTGGTCACCTGAACCACACCATCTTCTGGACCAACATGAGCCCAAGTGGAGGTGGAGAACCAAGTGGATCAGTTGCTGATGCCATTAATGCTGAATTTGGCTCATTTCAGGCATTTAAGGTAATGGAACTTTTACCTTTGTATGTGGGTAGTGTCATCAGTGCACCTCACTCAGGACTGTAGGCACTACTTGAAGTTCTTTGCAACAGCCCTTCCTTTGGCCCCTAGCTGCAACCCCTTTCATTGCATATACTGTATCTCTATTCTTTTGCTTCCATCTTACTGTCCACGCACTCCCAACAATTATTTCATAGTGCAACTGGAAAAGGTTTTCCTCCTTTTCAACTTCCTTTACTCTAAATTTTCCTTTCGGCGCTACATAACCTCATCCTAGTGCTTGGCCTTTGGCCTAAAGTCTGTATTCTTGTTCAAATTTCTTTATAAATTTCTATTTAGCACTGAACGACTTCATAGGTCCTAGAGCTTGGCCTTTGGCCTAAGTCTTATATCCTAATTCTGTTGTTGACTTGAAGTATAGGGCGACAAATTTGATATTTGATAAAAAGATTTATATCCCGTGGCACTTATCGAAGTTACTTTATTTTCAGGATAAGTTTTCTGCCGCTAGTGTGGGTGTGAAAGGTTCTGGTTGGGGCTGGCTTGGCTACTGTCCTAAAAACGACAAAGTTGCCGTTGCCACTTGCCAAAACCAGGACCCCCTTCAGCTTACACATGGTGAGTTAAAGTAACCAGACTACGTTGTATTGACTGTATAACAACAGAAATATATTAAGATTATTTAGTGATATTAATGAAATACAGTATAATAAAGTAACAGTATTAAACTGAAGATATTTTGATAATTTCTTCAATGTAGGTTATAAGTACAGTACAAAACTTTTCCATAATTGTTCTTTGTATTACTGAAATGTATTGTGATACTGTTCAGTATGGTACTTTTGCCATATTTGTTTTGTCATATACATTTCACATCCTTTTAAAAAAGTAAAACATTGATAATGCTCATTGTATCTTTTAGAGTACAAAAAACATGATAATTTTCAGAATGGAAAATGTACATACCGTATATTTCGGCGTATAAGTCGACCCTTTAGCCCAAAAAAATCATGCCAAAATTAGGGGGTCGACTTATCTAACGGTAACAAAAAGTGAATCTTTATTATTTTGGCATATCGGTACAAGAATCCAGGCTTTACAGTTGGCTAATAACAATGACAGCCTTGTTGAGGTAACTATGTATGTAAATACCAGTATTAAAAACATTTCACACTGTAATACGACAATAATAATACATTAGAACATCCATTACCTTAAATAAAATGAAAAAACTCAAAGTAACTTGAAGAAACCCCAATCGAACGGCAAGTGTAAACATTGCGTAGCCATTTGTAGTACAGTAATTGAGAAGGATGCGTTCACTCTGACAGTTTTGTATTTACCGGGGTATTGTTCAAAAACATTTATGGTATGAAATCTTTATTTATCACTTTAAATAAAATGAAAATAAAAATCATTTAATAGTAAATATGTATTTAAAATCCCTGAAAATTTCTTGAGTCATCGTCACTTGAATTAAACAATTCATCAAACGCATTATCATTCACGGTTTCATCATAAGGATCCCAGTTTGAATCTGGTGAATCAACTGCAGGTTCGTTTTCCCTCAAATGAGCCTGGTTATGCCATAGAAGAACCAATGGTCAAGGAATATTCCAACATCATAATAAAATACCGGCACGTCGTTTTAACAACCCAATCAAAACATTAACTTGAGTGGCAGTTTGTACATACATATAAACGTAGGCTGTTATGCAGTGTTAGTAAGCGCTTTGTTTGTTTACATTACACTCGAGTAACGTATCTTTCGTTTCGTCATTTCTAATCATATTTGCCAGTATTCATCTTTTATATATTACACAGATTTGTTAATATGCCGAGTATATTACCTGTATTTCTTATGGTAAGTAGAGCAACATATGTACTGTAATAACATTCAGGTTATTTTATATGATACGTTTTACCCTGCTACTCACATTTTATAGGTCGACTAATATACCCGATATTAGTTAAAATCATAAAAATTTACTCAGAATTGGGGGGTCGACTTATCTTCCGGTCGACTTATACGCCGAAATATACGGTACATTAAAACAATCCATGATAGTGCTTAATTTCTACGGCTAATGAATGTCAGCAATGACAAAGCTTGTTAATTTGGGGCTCTCTTAAACGTGGCTTTGCATAGCTACATAACATTTTGTATACTACAATGTGATGTGATAAATTACATGACTCATTTTGTATACTACAATGTGATGTGATAAATTACATGACTTATTTTACAATTTTAACTTAACTTTATACTCCTTATTGTGTGGGGTATCCTTAAAAGTGCAGAGCAAACATACACTCATGTTAGTAAAGCTTCAGTTGGTAGTGAAGCCCAGGCTTCATATAATCTTTAGTCTTGATAATAGTTTTAAATTTATTAACATTTTTTCCAAATGGGAATGTTGAGAGATCATAGTATTAATTTGGGGGGGGAAAAGTGAATTTATTATTATTTTATGTCGTCAGCCTAATGTCCTGTATTCTAGATGTTGAACAGTACATTTGTATACATACTCATAGTACAGAGTACTTTACTGTATATTATTTGTTCACTTACAATGGAAATTTCAATTTAGGATTGGTACCACTCCTTGGACTGGATGTATGGGAGCACGCTTACTATCTACAGTACAAGAACCTGAGGGCTGACTACGTCAAAGCTTTCTTCAATGTGATCGACTGGTCTAACGTAAACGACCGCTACGAAAATGCCCGCAAGGCCGCTGGACACTGACTTCTCTATACTGAACAATACCTTATAACTAACAAAGGCCTTTCTCACCTGTAAGTCGTTACCATTGGCGACCTAGTGATATTGGAATATTCCAACCTAAATATAAAAGGTACTCAATGTGCTATACCTGATAAATTTTTTCCTTCGGTTTTTTTGTTTTTGTTTGTAGATGATATATTGTAGCAATTATTGTTTTGTACCAGTGGTCATGTTTCTTTTGTCTGTATTAGTCTCTGAAAGTTCGTCTTTCATGGAATATGGTTCTTGAGAATCACAAGTATATATATCTTGCTTTTGTATTATTATCCTACATGTTAGGGAACGGTATATGATTTGGTGTAGAGACAATTTTTAGAAAACTAGGCTTGGACAACTTGTATTCTAGTGATCATTATATTCCAAAATTAATCTTACTTCAACCCAATCAGGTATTACTATTCTGTGCTATATTTTACAGAAAAGCAGATCAGGAAAAATGTGTTTTGTCTCTTTTAAGACTGAAAACCAATAATTTTTACAAATTTCCATTATTGGTGCTGCAATTAGTGTGTATCCCACTTTGGTGGTCTTGACTTACAAATAGATTTGTCAAAACTACCATCAACCATACATTAATGTGCTTGGACAAAACTGATCCTCTTGAAGATAATAAATTTATTAAATTTTGTCTATCAAAACATTGAAATCGTCATACAATGGTTATCAACAGAATTTAGGAAAGTTGTTAAATGTAATTTCAGTGAAATGATTGATGTGAAAAAAGTGACACCTATCTTAAGTAATTTGGCTTACATGTAAAGAAATATTTTTTTTAATTAAAAAAAATCTTAACCTAATGATGGACAAGCATTCTTAATCCGTGGGCAAAGTCAGACAATGTACTTTAGGAGACATTGGGCAATTCTTCCTAATACATGAGCAAAATGAATTAGCGATTATAAAGTATGAAAGTGCTAAAGGTGTATGTTATGATGACAGAACTACTACACTTTGACCCAGACTGTCATTGGTTGGAGCTGTATCGTATGGTCTTTGCCTTCATTCCATTGAGGTGTGTATTTCTGGTGATGAGAAGCTCACTCCCTAACGTAAAAGCACCATACAAACAAACCTTACCTGAATAACCATTGGGTCCATGCAACATACAAACAGAAGTCCTATGAGCGCCTCAGTGACGTGGTTGGTTTGGTGTTTGCATCTCGCCTCGGTGGTTGCGGGTTTGATTCCCGGCCATTCCATTGACGGGTGAGAGATGTGTATTTCTGGTGATGGAAGTTCACTCTCGACGTGGTTCGGAAGTCACGTAAAGCCGTTGGTCCCGTTGCTGAATAACCACTGGTTCCATGCAACGTAAAAACACAAACAAAAAAGTCCTATGGCAATATTTTTTGTTTTTGACATCCAAAAAACCTGTTACCACCTAGAGTTGTGCACAGTAGTAATATGATGTATCGTAGGGTGATGGTATCGTCAGTGCACTCACTGTAGGGCATTCCAGTTCTATGCAGCTTCCCTTCGCCCTAGCTGCAACACTTTTCGTTCCCTTCACTATGCCTCCTTTCATATTCTTTTTAAATTATACACTACCTTATATTTAACAATTGATCCTTAGTACAACTGAGGTTTTCTTCCTGTTACGCCTTTCAAACTTTTGCTGGCAATTTCCGTTTCAACGCGGAGACTTCATAGATCCCGCTTCTTGCCCTTTGGCTTAAATTCTATATTCAATTCAATATGATAAATGGGTAGATCTATACGGTTTTACCTCCTGAACAAGAATTTAAAGTATAATATTTAACCGCCAAGGGCTCTTGCTAAACGGCGGAATACATTTCATCCCCCAATTCCTGGTGGTTTTCGCATTCGCGGCGACGAACGATGCGGAATGCTTAGAAATACGATAAGTGGTTTGTTCAACGAAAACTCAAAAAAAAAAAAAAAAAAAAAAAAAATTTTTTAGTTTAGTCCAGAACCTCTATTTTCTAAATTAGGCTGATGTAATTTACTATAGTGATGAGATTGTGAGGTAAGTTATTCATCGTGGATAAAGGCCTGTCCACACGACCGGGCCTGATCGGCCGTGCTCCAGGGTTGACGGGCAAATTCTGGCGGACTTTATCCGTGAATGTTGTCCCACGGGTGAGGCGATGGAAAGGTGGACGTGCCCGGCCCCGACGATGCAGTAGTGTGCTCAGTGCGGTACGATAAACATGGTGCCTACCGCAAAGAAGAAGATAGTGCAGCATGATAATTGCTTTGTGTGTGATGAAAAAGAAGAGAATATGGTGCAAAGAACGGCTCAGTAAAAGAAATGTATATGGTTAACGTACGTCTGCCAGGGTCGAAGCTCAAGCCATCGGGCACCACCATGGTGATTTTGCTACAAGACCCATCGGGCAATTTGACTGTTTGCCTGTCAAGTGTGCCCGTTAGAGGGGAAGTCCGCCGATCAGGCCCGATCGTGTGGCGACAGGCCTTAATTTATGTAAAGTTTTACATAGATTTTCAAAAATTAGATCAAAGGAATACGAACTTAAACTTGAGTGTAGAATGAGATCGTGAGATTCATTAAAATTAACCTGGATATCTATGGGAATAATGAATGTATAATGCCATTAATCCTAAGCTGGTTAACAAAGTAAGACTACAAGGTAGAGCAAAAGTAAACTGAGATGAAACCAAAAAGTAACTGTGGATTAAAATAAAGAAAATAAAAACATTGCTATACTACCCTGAATACAATATCATCAATATATGGTATGCGTTTAAGTTAATGTAGCATACACACAGGGAAGATAAACATGAATTTAACACAGTATCTTGGCTCAAAATAAATTTAAATGAAGTACAGTAGAACCATTCATTGTGAGAGTGAATGATAATGAGTTTTATTTGATTACCATTGGTACAATAATGTTAATTATTAGGAACAAATTATTTGCTTATAGCAGCAATGTATGAAATATAAATGTATACCCGGTGTCCTACTTTTCCAAAAAATAAACACAGCACAGTACATTCAAAAGATAACGAGATGAGGTCCGTTATATAGGCTATACCTTCGTATTACTACTACTCTACCTCCTTTCACGATTCACGGCGAGTTATGTGGTTATAGCCTATGTAACAATTAGATGACGATGGCTTTCCACCAAGGAACTATATCACGTATTTTTCAAAGGTTTGGAAGTAGCTATAAGGTGAGACTTGATTATTTACGAATGTTTTTTCTAGTTTTAGAAAGTATTTATAAAATTGTAACCAAAATTACAAGAATAGGCTACCTAGTACCTACCTAGGCAATAGGCTAGGTAGTAGGTGTAGCTATATCTAGTAGTAGTACATTAGGAGTAGGCTATGTACCTAGCTAAGATCTTACGAAATTCATCACCTACCCTAGGTATCCTTTTTAGGATTTGGGGTAGCTTATGCCAGCAGTTACAAATTTCACATGTAGGTAGCCTAGTAGGTAGTACCTAGTAGGTATACCTACCTAGGCTATTTAGAAATTTGGTTAAAGATTCTAAAATTTGTTGTAAATGTAAAATCTAACCTTTTAAACTAGGCTAGAATTAGAGATAGGTTTTAGCCAAATCTCACATACCTATAGGACTTGTGGTCCTTACGTAATGGTGGTGAGGGGATGGGTCTTGGACCTTCACCTAGCCTGACTAGGGGTCCCTTAAATTAATTGGTTAAATATCGTTAAAGTTAAGTATATCTTAGTTTTACCAGACCACTAAGCTGATTAACAGCTCTCTTAGGGCTGGCCTGAAGGATTAGATTGCCTATTTTCATGTGGCTAGGAACCAATTGGTCACCTGGCAACGGGACCTACCGCTTATTGTGGGATCCGAACCACATTAGGTATAGGGTGAAGAACCACATGGACTGGCCTACTCACCAACTACCATGGCTAGGCCACCCTCTGAAAAAGTACTTTTAACAACACCCTGACACCGGAGATGGTCATCAGTCACGAGTTGGTGGTGGTGAGAGAAGGAGCTCAAGACCTCAACTCTCCTTTCGAAGTAAGTAGCCTAGCCTATTTTCTCCAAAGTTAGAAATTAAGGCCATATTTTAAGATCTAAACAGATGGTAATGAAAAGGGTGGCCAACGCAGTGTCCACAACCCCAAAATGCTTTCAAAATTTTTACTTATGATTAATAAAGTTTAGAAGATTGACACCATCTCGATGTTTGCGGAGTTGCTTGTGTCAACAAACTTCCCATTTCCTGTGCTAAATCTGCACACCACTTGTACCCATAGACGCTGGGGCACTTTCATCACAACAGTCGTAACCCCAACCTCTTACGAGCACTTAGCCTATTCGTACTTATTCAAGGGGACTACGGCATTCTTTGCAGTGTTTAGCGCTCTTCAATTGTTTATCAGTGTTGTCAATTGGTATGTGTTTACCCTCCAAACTGGGTATAAGACTTACACAAAACCAGGGAAATAAGTGAAATTAGCGTATCTATTTGTAGTATATATACATATTACAGCAATTTTATCATTACTGCGTCACTATGACAAATAGAATTCATGGAAACAGTTTGTAAATGCATCGGCATATGTGTGATGTTCCACTAGATTGGCAAAGATGAGTCCTTTTTCTTCGCGTCGTCTGCTTGTAAGTATATATCCGAAATATTTGTAATTTTTCGGGGTTAATTTGGTTGCAGAAAAGGGATAATAGACATGAATTAAATAAACATTTTGAAGTAAAGTTAAACTAAATAATGAGTAAAGTAAACAATTAAGGTAATAAAGCATTGCACCTCATAATCAGTGTTGCCGTCTGCTGCTCGTAACTGTGTTTGCGGAGTGATTACTTAGGAACTAGGAACAGCAATGTAGTTCAAGTGCAATGTGGAGTGAATTAAGACCAAAATGTGTATAATTACACTCAAATAAGCACTGTGGAGTTTCAGTTGTGATGGCAGTAAGGATAAAACCACCGATTAAAAGGTAAAAATGAATTCAGTTCAAACCATTACCCCGGGAATAAAAAGTTTCATACTTTCACTAATATACGCAACAAAATGTTGTTTTAATTTCCTGATTATAACTGCATTCTTGAGTAAGATCAATAAACGTTACATATATACGCTAACATTGTTCAAATGAGTGCTGGGAAGGCTGGGAAAGATGGTGGATTGTCCGTGGTTAGACTGGCCAGCCACACGATTGCCACCATATTGGATTTCAAAACTGCCTTGAAAACATATTTTACGAAGAAAATTAGAAAATGGGTTAAAGATTCTAAAATTTATTGTAGTGTAAAATCTAACCTTTTAAGCTAGGCTAGAATTAAAGATAGGTTTTAGCCAAATCTCACATAGGTAGGTCTTGTGGTCCTTATGTAATGGTGGTGAGGGGATGGGTCTTGGACCTTCACCTAGCCTGACTAGGGGTCCCTTAAATTACTTGGTTAAATATCGTTAAAGTTAAGTGTATCTTAGTTTTACCAGCCCACTAAGCTGATTAACAGCTCTCTTAGGGCTGGCCCAAAGGATTAGATATTTTTATGTGGCTAGGAACCAATTAGTCACCTAGCAACGGGACCTACAGCTTATTGTGGGATCCGAACCACATTAGGTATAGGGTAAAGAACCACATGGACTGGCCTACTCACCGACTACCATGGCTAGGCCACCCTCCGAAAAAGTACTTATAACACACCCTGACACAGGAGATGGTCATCAGTCACGAGTTGGTGGTGGTGAGAGAAGGAGCTCAAGACCTCAACTCTCCTTTCGAAGTAAGTATTTTCTCCAAAGTTAGAAATTAAGGCCATATTTTAAGATCTAAACAGATGGTAATGAAAAGGGTGGCCAACGCAGTGTCCACAACCCCAAAATGCTTTCAAAATTTTTACTTATGATTAATAAAGTTTAGAAGATTGACACCATCTCGATGTTTGCGGAGTTGCTTGTGTCAACAAACTTCCCATTTCCTGTGCTAAATCTGCACACCACTTGTACCCATAGACGCTGGGGCACTTTCATCACAACAATCGTAACCCCAACCTCTTACGAGCACTTATTCGTACTTATTCAAGGGGACTACGGCATTCTTTGCAGTGTTTTGCGCTTTTCAATTGTTTATCAGTGTTGTCAATTGGTATGTGTTTACCCTCCAAACTGGGTATAAGACTTACACAAAACCAGGGAAATAAGTGAAATTAGCATATCTATTTGTAGTATATATACATATTACAGCAATTTTATCATTACTGCGTCACTATGACAAATAGAATTCATGGAAACAGTTTGTAAATGCATCGGCATATGTGTGATGTTCCACTAGATTGGCAAAGATGAGTCCTTTTTCCTCGCGTCGTCTGCTCGTACGTATACATCCGAAATATTTGTAATTTTTCGGGGTTAATTTGGTTGCAGAAAAGGGATAATAGACATGAATTAAATAAACATTTTGAAGTAAAGTTAAACTAAATAATGAGTAAAGTAAACAATTAAGGTAATAAAGCTTTGCACCTCATAATCAGTGTTGCCGTCTCCTGCTCATAACTGTGTTTGCGGAGTGAGTACTTAGGAACTAGGAACAGCAATGTGGTTCAAGTGCAATGTGGAGTGAATTAAGACCAAAATGTGTATAATTACATTCAAATAAGCACTGTGGAGTTTCAGTTGTGATGGCAGTAAGGATAAAACCACCGATTAAAAGGTAAAAATGAATTCAGTTCAAACCATTACCCCGGGAATAAAAAGTTTCATACTTTCACTAATATACGCAACAAAATGTTGTTTTAATTTCCTGATTATAACTGCATTCTTGAGTAAGATCAATAAACGTTACATATATACGCTAACATTGTTCAAATTAGTGCTGGGAAGGCTGGGAAAGATGGTGGATTGTCCGTGGTTAGACTGGCCAGCCACACGATTGCCACCATATTGGATTTCAAAACTGCCTTGAAAACATATTTTACGAAGAAAATTAGAAAATGGGTTAAAGATTCTAAAATTTATTGTAGTGTAAAATCTAACCTTTTAAGCTAGGCTAGAATTAAAGATAGGTTTTAGCCAAATCTCACATAGGTAGGTCTTGTGGTCCTTATGTAATGGTGGTGAGGGGATGGGTCTTGGACCTTCACCTAGCCTGACTAGGGGTCCCTTAAATTACTTGGTTAAATATCGTTAAAGTTAAGTGTATCTTAGTTTTACCAGCCCACTAAGCTGATTAACAGCTCTCTTAGGGCTGGCCCAAAGGATTAGATATTTTTATGTGGCTAGGAACCAATTAGTCACCTAGCAACGGGACCTACAGCTTATTGTGGGATCCGAACCACATTAGGTATAGGGTAAAGAACCACATGGACTGCCCTACTCACCGACTACCATGGCTAGGCCACCCTCCGAAAAAGTACTTTTAACACACCCTGACACTGGAGATGGTCATCAGTCACGAGTTGGTGGTGGTGAGAGAAGGAGCTCAAGACCTCAACTCTCCTTTCGAAGTAAGTATTTTCTCCAAAGTTAGAAATTAAGGCCATATTTTAAGATCTAAACAGATGGTAATGAAAAGGGTGGCCAACGCAGTGTCCACAACCCCAAAATGCTTTCAAAATTTTTACTTATGATTAATAAAGTTTAGAAGATTGACACCATCTCGATGTTTGCGGAGTTGCTTGTGTCAACAAACTTCCCATTTCCTGTGCTAAATCTGCACACCACTTGTACCCATAGACGCTGGGGCACTTTCATCACAACAATCGTAACCCCAACCTCTTACGAGCACTTATTCGTACTTATTCAAGGGGACTACGGCATTCTTTGCAGTGTTTTGCGCTTTTCAATTGTTTATCAGTGTTGTCAATTGGTATGTGTTTACCCTCCAAACTGGGTATAAGACTTACACAAAACCAGGGAAATAAGTGAAATTAGCGTATCTATTTGTAGTATATATACATATTACAGCAATTTTATCATTACTGCGTCACTATGACAAATAGAATTCATGGAAACAGTTTGTAAATGCATCGGCATATGTGTGATGTTCCACTAGATTGGCAAAGATGAGTCCTTTTTCCTCGCATTGTCTGCTCGTACGTATACATCCGAAATATTTGTAATTTTTCGGGGTTAATTTGGTTGCAGAAAAGGGATAATAGACATGAATTAAATAAACATTTTGAAGTAAAGTTAAACTAAATAATGAGTAAAGTAAACAATTAAGGTAATAAAGCTTTGCACCTCATAATCAGTGTTGCCGTCTCCTGCTCATAACTGTGTTTGCGGAGTGAGTACTTAGGAACTAGGAACAGCAACGTGGTTCAAGTGCAATGTGGAGTGAATTAAGACCAAAATGTGTATAATTACACTCAAATAAGCACTGTGGAGTTTCAGTTGTGATGGCAGTAAGGATAAAACCACCGATTAAAAGGTAAAAATGAATTCAGTTCAAACCATTACCCCGGGAATAAAAAGTTTCATACTTTCACTAATATACGCAACAAAATGTTGTTTTAATTTCCTGATTATAACTGCATTCTTGAGTAAGATCAATAAACGTTACATATATACGCTAACATTGTTCAAATGAGTGCTGGGAAGGCTGGGAAAGATGGTGGATTGTCCGTGGTTAGACCGGCTAGCCACACGATTGCCACCATATTGGATTTCAAAACTGCCTTGAAAACATATTTTACGAAGAGCTCACATGCTTATTTTAGTTCGTATGGGGCTTTCATATATCACATTATGTTGACAAAACTTTAATCTTTTGAATGGTATGCTTAAAGTTGTAATTGTATTCTTGTTTCACCAATTAAATACTGAGTGAATAAGGCCTGGCCAGCATGATGACGATGGATCATCCATGGTTGTTTGCCCTATCAAGAAATTAATTTCTATCACCAGAAATAAATTCCTCTGATTCCGCATTGGCCGAGCCAAAATTCAAACTTTGGACCACCGGATTGGCAGCCAAGCGCGAAAACCACTCGTCCAGAGAGGAACTAGTCAAATAGGGTAAATGACCGAGCTGCAACATAACTGCCACCTCTTTCGAAATGCTGCCACTACCCAAAAAGTGCTAGAATTATGCCATTAATTTAGGAGAAAACACTTACTTTGAGAGGAGCATATAGGGTAATGCATTGCTGTGCGGACAGGCGGACACTTTCTCAAAAAGAATTTTAGCACTTTCAGTATCTTGAATTAGATGCCAGTCATAACCCAACCAGCATGGAAACAACATATCCAGACCTCTACTTTCCTCTCGAAGTAGGTGTTTTCTTTCAAGTCACAAAATGATGCCCTAATTTCTGGTTAAACTCAAGTTAATGAAAGTCTAGCCATGCACGGTGCAAACTTACCTCCATGACGCTTAAGAAATTTTACTTATAACGCTTTACGTGTAGAAGATTGACACCATCTCGGTGTTTGCAGAGTTCTGTTTCATGTGGTAAATCCGCACACCACTAGTACCCATAGACGCTAGGACACATTTTTCACAACAATCCTAAACGACAAGGTGTATTGGGTCCCGCCGGGAAAACATGTCAATTTTTTGGGAAGAAGAAGAAGAGTTTGGTAGATTACATTTAAATACTAATTAGTTAAAGACCAGAATAAGATTATGAATTGCATATGTTTATTACGTATTCGTGATAATTCATTTGAAAATATTCGTTGTTGTAAAAGTTACCAGATTCCTGACACAAATTTCATCGGTTTTGCTGTGATATTGCTTTGGTGTTGTCAATTATTTTTTGTTTACCCTCCACACTTGGGATAAGACTTGCAAAAAACAGTGGAAATAAGTGAATTTAGTGTATCTATTTGTAATATATATATATATATATATATATATATATATATATATATATATATATATATATATATATATATATACATACATACATACATACAGTGGTCCCCGTATTCGCGGGGGATGCATACCAGACCCCCCCCGTGAATAGTTAGAACCCGCGAATGTTTGGAACCCCTATAAAAATGCTAAAAACAGCCTATTTTGTTAGTTAAAACTCAAGAAAAACCACTACAAATTTTCATACTTGGTTTTTTTAATAGTTTTATCACTAAAAGGGAATTTTATGATGAAATTGACACAGGAATTTGTGGATAAATACCGCAAATGCGCGAATTTTCCGCGAAGAATAATGCGGGGAAACGTTTCCAAGAGAAATCCGCAAATGTGAGTCCGCGAATCCGGAGAACGTGAATACGGGGGCCCACTGTATACATCTATATATACATATATATATATTATATATATATATATATATATAATATATATATATATAATATATATATATATAATATATACACACACACACACAGTGGTACCTCGAGATACGAAAGACTCAACTACGAAAAACTCGAGATACGAAAGCCAATACGAAAAATTTAACGGCTCTGCATACGATAAGTTTTCAGGATACGAAAGGTTTCTGAAAGTCCGAGATTCGCCCGGATAACAATTTTGAAAATCGTGCACTAGTAGACTCGCCACCATCCTCCTGCTCTCCCATTGGTTCCTGATGCTAGTTGCGGCCATGAAATCCTTCTCTCCTATTGGCCAGCGTCCCTCCCATCTTGCATCTACTATGTACACATGGTGGCTTGGCTCGGCCACTCGGTACCAGCATTGTTATAGTACGCACGCGGTATTCGTTTTTGGGATCGTCAATGTGTACGTATTTAAAAAAAAAAAAAGTGACCAAGATCTCTCAACATGGGATAAGTGATCAAGGTCTCACTCATGGGATAACTGGGAAACTTTTTGCCAAGGTGGTAGAATTTCCCACTCCTTGTTGAACAGAGGGTGTAGACAACATTTACACATGTATACCAGTAGTACGTATAATCAAGGTACTTCAGTTTATGTTGAAGGTCAGCAGCCGAACATTCAGTACCCAAATCAGTTGCAGAGAGAGCATTTGGTTGAACAGGGTTTTGATGGACACCAGGGCTAACAGAGTCATGAGGTGCAAAAAAAGAAAGTTGAAATTCTGTAAGAAAAAAAAAAAAAAAAACCACCTACTAAAGTAAAAAAAAAAAAAAAGTAAAAAAAAAAAGTTAAAAATCAAAAAAAGAAGAAAAAAAAGGCTGAAATTAAAGCAGCTTTTCATAAAGTGCAATCACTTGTAGAAGACACCCCCCGAAAAGGCTCACACAGCAACATTGTGAAAAATAGGCAGAATCAATCTTCCTTAGATAGTTACGTATGTAGTACGTACGTATATTTTTTAAAGTGTACGTACGTATATTTTTTAAAGTGTACGTACGTACATATGTACCAAAAAAAAAACGGCAGAAATTAAAGCCGCTTTTCATAAAATGCAATCATTTGTAGAAGACACCCCCCGGAAAGGCTCACACAGGAACATTGTGAAAAGTAGGCAAAGCAATCTTCCTTGGATAGTTACGTATGTACGTAGCCTCACTCAAAAGGTAGCTTCACATTTTTTACGTTACAGTAATAATATTTCTTGTACACTAATATACACTTTATTTACAGGTTGCATTTTTATTTACTTAATTTAGGTATTGAATGGTCCAAATTGTTGTAGTATTTCATTGTTTATAGGTCAATTTTAGCTTTTATTATGAAATTTACTGGGGTGTTTTTTGGAGGTCTTGGAACGGATTAGCCATTTTACATGTAAAATGTGGTCCAAGATACGAAAACCTCATGATACGAAGGGCGCCTCGGAATGGATTAATTTCGTATCTCGAGATACTACTGTATATATATATATATATATATATATATATATATATATCTATATATATATATATATATATATATATATATATATATATAATATATATATATATATATATATATATATACATATAAACAGGCGGTCCCCGGGTTACGACGGGTCCGGCTTACGACGTTCCGAGGTTACGACGCTTTTTCTGAAATATTCATTGAAAAATCCGCCCTGGGTTACGACGCTTGTTCCGAGGTTACGCCGCTGACGCTTCCGACGCTCCGAGTTAACGACGCTTTTAAAAAACACATACTATGATAAGAATCTTTTATAGTTTAGCACATTATATTAATAAAAATTTAAGTTTTTGGTTAGATTACAGCAAAATTTTGAGGTTATGATGATTTTCGACACTATGTCATTTTTTAAATTTTTTTAGTGACGCCTCATATGCGGAACTAGTTTCCGAGCGAATGAATACACTAGCTTGGGATGCGCAGTTTATAACTGTCCAAAAGCGCAAATAATGAAAAAATCATTGCTTGTTTCCAGTATACATAATTAACAAACTAAGTTTTGGTTAGATTACAACGCAAATTCCAAGGTTACGACGGTTTTTTATGCCTTTTAACGATACCTCATACGCAGAACTAGTTTCTGAGCAGAGGGCGCATAAATTAATTTACGCTATTAAACTGTATGGTAACCATAGTCAAGGATAAGGAACGCATTCTCAAACAGTATACATATCCTTTAATACAAAACAGCAAAATATCATTTAAACATTATTTCACTTAAAGAATCCATTTATACTCTACTTAGACTTGGATATAAAAACCATAGTTTCTCTCTCTCTCTCTCTCTCTCTCTCTCTCTCTCTCCTCTCTCTCTCTGTATTTTCCGACGAAAATAATCACTACTTAGTGTATTTTGATGTTTATTTCATGACTAAATACATTTTTTGTAATACAAAAATGATTTACTAATTTTCAAATATTAATTTTGATTAATACTGTATTAGTAAGTTTAATAAGTTGAAATGATATCACATAATAAAAATAATAATTTCTCTCTCTCTCTCTCTCTCTCTCTCTCTCTCTCTCTCTCTCTCTCTCTCTCTCTCTCTCTCTCTCTCTCTACTACAAAGATGCATGTTTTTTTTGTATGATAAATAAATGATTTTACTATTACAAATATTAATAGTATTAATTTATACAGCAATAATATCAATTCATTAAAGAAAACACCATAGTGAATTAGTAAGATTTTAGCTTATATTTTAAAAATTATGGAAGAATGAAGGAAATCCCAGTCTTCTTCAAGTAACTTCCAGTAACCTTTTCTCGAGATCCAGGTACTAAAACTGTCAGATATATCAAGTTCTGTGACAGCCATGAGGGGAAGAGCTGCAGTGTTGCAATCACGTGTTCATGAGATTTCCCCCCCTCCCCCCCCCCTCCTCTCTCTCTCGTCTCTCTCTCTCTCTCTCTCTCTCTCTCTCTCTTCTCTCTCTCTCTCTCTCTCATTTACTGAGACTTGAGATTTTTTATGTACTTGTACTATTTGTTTTTAATACTTTCAAATAATAATAATAATAATAATAATAATAATAATAATAATAATAATAATAACTGTATAATTACAAAATTCATATGTGATAGTATTTTAAAGAAATACAATACGTACTAATCTATCCATGTCAACTTTTTAATTTTAAAAGGTTAACTCTCTCTCTCTCTCTCCTCTCTCTCTCTCTCTTCTCTCTCTCTCTCTCTCTCTCTCTCTCGTCTCCATCTTTTTGCACATAGTAATGTGTCATAGTTGTAATTCCCCCTCTCTTTCGCTGGAAGCGTTATAAGTATTTTTTGGTTTTTAGAGAACAGAGAGAGATAAAACACTCTCTCTCTCTCTCTCTCTCTCTCTCTCTCTCTCTCTCTACCTCTCTCTCTCTCTCTCTCTCTATCTCTTTTACCGAGATGAAAAGAATTTTTATGGTACTAGTATTGTAAAATGTTTATTGATAATCAGTTATTTAATAATAATAATAATAATAATAAAACTTTAATTACAAAATTCATAATGGTCGTATTTTAAAGAGATGAAAATGACCTTTCTATTTCACTTGTAAGGATAATTCCTCTTTCTTACTGAGGATGAGAGAATTTTTATGGTAGAAATGCACGTGTTTATTATATTTTCAAATAATAAAATAATAATAATAATAGAGGTAGTAATAATACGATAACTAATTTCAAAAGAAAATTCTTACCTTCGTCTTTTTCTGTATCAATTTCCCCACCTCATAACTCCAGTGACACTCAAGCTTAACAATGCCATACAATGGTCAACGAATTTAATGGTTTTATGTAATCTCTCTCTCTCTCTCTCTCTCTCTCTCTTGTATTTTAATGAAAATATACAGTAATTTGTGAATACACAGTGTTGCACATGAAAAAAGTAAATTAGTGATAATTTTAGAGATACGGCCCTAAGAAAAATTGCAAATTAGTGAAATTTTCCCTGTGGACATGTTTTCAAGAATGTTGTTCCGGCTTACGACGATTTTCGGGTTACGACGCGTCTTAAGAACGGAACCCCCGTCATAACCCGGGGACTGCCTGTATATATATACATACATAAATATTACGTAGTGCAATTTTATCATTATTGCATTACTATGACATCTAGAATTCACAGAAACAGTTTGTAAAGGCATCATCGTCGCCAACGATGACTGGCATTAAAGATTACATTTGTTTCAGCCGTACAATTATTAAAATTTATAAACAAATTATTTGAGCCATACAATTATAATTTTTTTTATGTCAGAATAATAATCTAGACTTACATAAATGAAAAATGCTAGCAAAAAAGTCCATATTTTTTGCCATAAACAATTCATTAACCCGTCGTCTGCTCAACTCATGGATTCTGGCTGCCAGACGTACAAAATTATTCCTGCTGTGAACAAACTCGTGTATTTTAAGTTGAATTTGGAGTGAATTAAGAACGAAATGTTTAAAATTACAATCAAATAAGCACTGTAGAGTTTTATTTGTGATGGCAGTAAGGATAAAACTACCAATGACAAGGTAAAAATGCATTTCAGGTCAAAACATGACCGCATGAATAAGACATCTCATACTTTCACTAATATAGGCAACAAAATGTGCTGATTACAACTGCAATATTGCATAAAAGCAATAATCATTACATAGATACACAAATAATTGTTCAGATGAGTGCTGGGAAGGATGTGTCCGCCAATGTATGCCTGGTGTCCGCAAGACTATACCACACCATATTGGATTAAAAAAATGCCTTGAGAACATATTTTACCAAGACCTCACATGCTTATTTTAGTTTGTATGGGGGGTTTCATAGATCTCATTTTGTTGTCGAAACTTCAATATTTTGAATGGTATGCTTAAATACTATTGAATTGTATCTTTGTTTCACCACAGTAAATGTTCTGTGGCAAGTGTCGGTAGAGCGATACATTACCCAGTTGTAGGTTGGTGTGCTGCCTAGATGGGCCACAACTCTTGACTGATGTTCATGGCAGAAAATTCAAGTACTTTTTCGGAAAGGTGGCCGCTACGTTGCCTCTTGCTCTTTTTTCATGTTTGTGTTTATGGTTTTTAGAGCCTTTGTGTATGTTTTTACATTTATCACCAAGGAACTGGTTATAAATATAGCCCCCCATATAGAGCAAACTGATAGTTGTTGAAGTATATGGAGTGATAGGCTATCTTCTATAGTGTAACCTAACCCTAGGATTTAATGAATAACGTAGCAATTTACAGTGATGCATCTTAATTACGTACATTAATATGTCTTTAGTACATTACTGTACTACGTCTTAAGCTTATCCTTCCTTAGCATAACCTAAAGTCCCAAAGAACAAATCACAAAGAAATAACATTTGCCTGCTTACGTACCTTGGTTACTTGTCACAGTCATAATCACCACCCACCCCCACCCCCCACTACTTACTGTGACCCTACTAGTTGGTTTCCCCTCTGTTGTCCCACGTCATTGCAAGACTTTTGGGTGTAGATGAATGGTTAACCCCAAAGAGCCTCATGTCACTATCATATTGCATGTGGAAGATGACCCAGCCACAAGTAATCACCTTGTAACTAAGCTTCGAAGAATGTTTGATATATTTCATCTAGATATGCAAACTTGGGCCATATATTATATGTAATCCTTCTCCAACCAACTCCACAGAGTTCCAGTCTGCCAAAGCAAAAATCAATGGGTTACTGACATTTGATTGAGGTTGTTGCCAAGCTTCACCAAACATATCCAGCATATGCACAAATACTTTTACTATAAAGGCTCTGGTATTTATGCCTAACAAAACTACGTGCAGATCTTTAAAATTTGATATTTTTTCATTAAAAACCCATGACTTCACAGGATTGGCCCCCTGCCAAACCACTGGCCCAGACAGCTCAAACAGCAGCTCTTTTTGGCACTAGAGAGCTAGTGGAGTCCAGTAATAAAAACATTCTGCGTGTTTTGTCTTGAATGGTGAAAAAAAAAGTCCCTGTAGAAAACCAACTTTATGTGAATAAATATAAATAGGAGCTTTTGTTCTCATTAACTTATCAACTTGAAGAGGACCTTAGTAAAGGCCGAAATCTCCTTGTTTTTATATTTACGTATACACATAAACTTGGTGTTCTACAATGCCTTTTTTCTTACCTTACAGACCTTGCATCTTGTTCGGGTTGCCCCAGGTCCCTCAGTGTGAGGCACCTAACCAGTGGAGTGCCTGAAAATTATTTTTCTTATTAATTACACTTAATATTCATCATGTAAATCAGTGCTACTACTTTGTTAATGCTGAAAGTAGTATAATAACAATAATTTGATTCTGTACAGGGTATATGTCGCTTGATGAGCAATGCAGCCGCTAATCCCGAAGAACTGAAGTTGAAGACACTCCTTCAGACCCGTTTCCCACAGGCAACCGCCATTGAGGTCCAGGATATATCTGGTAAGGCTTTGTCAGTGCTGTTGAAGTTGTCATGTACTTTTGCAGTTTTGTATGGAGGACTTATATTTGGAATATTTTGAGTTAATTTCAGAACTTCCATAAGGCTCACATAAGTTGTTTTGTACCTTTGTTTAGATGTGAAGTACAGTATCATAAATTGTATAATTTTTCAGCTTTGGAACCATGTTTTATTGAAATTAGATGTGTTACCTTTAATATTTCGTTTGTTTTTATAGAAATTATCACAAGTAAATCTTACAATACTACAGTTTTTGTACATGAACTTCCCTGCCAGATATATACTTAGCTATAGTCTCCGACGTTCCGACAGAATTTCAAATCTCGCGGCACACGCGACAGGTAGGTCAGGTGGTCTACCTTACCCGCCGCTGGGTGGCGGGCGTATGAACCAATCTATCTCTCCAGCCAGATTTTTTTCTGTCGCTGAAGCGATAACAACTGTTGTCGTTTCATTCCGATATATTCTTCATTTCTCGCTTGCCTGGAGATTGATTTGGACATTTTGGTGACGTATTCGCTCTATGTTGGCTTGGCATACGCTGATTGTGGACCGTTATTGACTTTGCGCTGGATTTTCCTGTAGAATGTCTGATTTTGATTCTGTTTCCAAAAACAAAACTCCGGTTTTGTTTAGAGTATGTTTGACCGATGGATGTAAGGTGATGGGTTACCGAAAGCTGCGGTTGACCCTCACACTTTCTGTGTTAAATGTAGGGGGAATGAATGTTCGTTTAGTAACCCGTGTCAAGAGTGTGAGGTTTTGAACGAAGATGAATATAAGGCTCTTTCTTCTTATATTAGGAAACTTGAAAGGGGATAGGGTACGTAAAGCTTCTTCAAGGAGTTCGAGCAGGTCGAGAATGAGTGAGAGTGAAACTAACATTAATGTATGTTTTAGAACCTTCCTCCCAGGTCTCAGCTCCTGCTCCCCCGCACCGAAGCCGTAGATTCGTCTTCGGAGGCGGCGGCCTCAAAAGCTTCCTTTGTGTTCTAAGGAAGACAAGAATCTTCGTTACTGATCAAGGTAAGAGTGTCAGTGATGATAAGTGCAGTGTACCCAGTGGATGTGGAGGGTGCGTCTGACGGGCTCCTTAGTGCCTCCAGGCCTAGACCTCTTCCAGACTCCCAGTTCCAGTGGGGAGGAGGAAAGTCGAAAGCCGCAGGAGGGGCTAGGGAGAGCCCCCACCGGTCAGGCGTCCCCTCGGCAGATCCTGAAGTTCGCTCCCAGGCTGCCTTGGATCGTAAGAAGAAGAATATCTTCGCCAGTGTTTTTCGTCATCCTCTTCTCCTTCGCCGAAGCGTGGTTGGAGCTCTAAGGAGGCGTCACGCCCGTTGAAGAGGCTGCGGAGGCTCCCTTCAGTACGTTAGCGTCCAGCCCAGAAGACTTTTCTGATGTAGCTTCCTTGCAAGCAAAGAAGCCTAGGAGATCCGGTGATCGTCCCTCCTTCTCCCGCGCCTCGCGCTGAGCTTGCTTCGGAAGAAGATCCTGGGGGGGGGGGACTCTCCTTCTCGAGTGCTAGCGGGCCTACAAGCTCAGATCACAGCCTTGGCGGACCTCCTTGGCATCGAGATCGCGTAGAAGGAAGATTTGTCTCTCCCTATCAAGAGATCGAGGCGCGTTTCGTCGGAAGAGCGCTCTCCTTGTAATCGGCGTTCTCCTTCTTTGAGGATTCTTCACACAAAAATCGTAACATTTCACGAGAGGAAACAACACTCCCGCCGGAGGTGTCGAGACGCCCATTCGACGGATAGGCGCTCCTTGGACTATGAAGATATTTCCCCAAATCGGATTCCTGCCTCGGGTAGACGCCTCAGCCCTTCTGTTTCTCCTTCTTCTAGAGTTCGTGCAAGAAGAGAGAGTCGCTCAGGTCATAGAAGACTTAGTTCGTCGTCTCCGTCTCATCTTTCTTCTCCTCGTCTTCTCAGAGAACCTAGGGAATGCCCTTCTGGAAGTAGGCGCACTTCTCCTTCCGACTACTGTAGTCGGGCGTCGGATAACGTGACTGGTAGGCGCTCAGCGCATGGAGTTCGCTCCTCTGTAAGACATCAAGAGTCTAGTAGGAGCCCTGCTCCTGGTAAGCGTCATTCTTTTAGTAGCTGTTCTCCTGGAGAAAGACACCTGGATCCATCGTTTGCTTCGTTTCTCCCAGTTGCGCTCTTCGTTCTCGAGACTCCCTACTCCTGATCGGTCTCCTCTTGCTAGAAGTCAAGAACGCCTCAAGCGCCCTGATTCTGTTAGGCGCTCGGAGCCTTACAGACGTTCTTTCTCCCCTTGGTAAGGACCGACCAAGATCTCGCCGAACGCCCTGTTCCGTTTAAGCGCTCGGAGCGTAGCAGCCGCTCTCCGCTTCGTAGGCATCAAGAGCCTCTCAAGCGCCCTGCTCCTGAAAGGCGCCCTATTTTTAGCAACGTTTCGCCGCTTTGGTAGGCGCCAGGATTCCACTAAGCGCCCTGTGACAGATAGGCGCTCGGCGCCTAGTAGCCGCTCTCCTCACGATCGGCGCCAGGATCTTAGCAGGCGCTCTCCCTCTCGTAGTTTCCCTAGGGATAGACGTGGTCTTTCTAGAGAAAGGAGTCCTTCCTCTTTTGCTGTTAAGAGTTTGTCTGCATTTAGGAAGGAATGCGAGTTTAGACAAGAATTTTCGGATAAGCGTCCTTCTTTTACAACTCGTCGTTCTCCTGTACGCCTCTCTACTTTGGAATCTTCTCCTCATTCAAGACGTTTGTCTCCTTCATCGCACTGTACCCCAGCTAGGAAATCATCTAAGGATTCTCATAGGATCCATCATCCCTGTTCTCCTCCTCAAGAAGACCAGGAAGCCTCTGAGGAAGAAACTAATACATCGGCAACAGTTTCTTCGTACAAGAAGCTCACAGAGCTTCTCCTTCAGGAGTTCGGAGAGTCTTTGAGCCCTACTGCTCCTCCTTCCTCCACACTCGTTGTTCTCCACAGCGAAAGCAACGAAAGGATCTTCGTGTGTGAGAATGAAACCGGACTCTTTCTATGAAGAAAGCGCTCAAGAGTTTCGGTTCATGGATGCGTACTAAAGAAGAAGCGGGGAAAACTATGTTTGCCTTCCCTCCGTCGAAGCTTTCAGGACGGACAGGATTTTGGTATGAGACAGGAGAACCCTTGGGACTGGGCCTTCCGTCTTCAGCTGACGCAGATTTTTCGGCACTAGTAGACGCCACTAGAAGATCAGCTTGAATTACGCCAAAACTACGTGGGCAATGAATGAATAGATCACATTCTAAAAGGCATTTTTAGAGTCTTGGAAGTTTTCAACTTTCTCGATTGGTCCCTCGGAGTCCTAGCCAAGAAAAACTCAAGGACCGGACACGTTTCTCCGGAGGATTTGAATTGTGTCTTATCCTGTATGGATAAAATCGGTGAGGGATGGGGCCAGCGAAATAGCTTCACTGTTTGGAGCAGAGGGGTCTTGAAGAAAAGATCAGTATTTTGCTCATTTTTAACAAAGTCTGGTCTCACATGCTCAGAGATCGTCTTTGCTTTTTGTTTTTGCCCCTCTCTCTACGCAGCTGTTTCCTAAACACCTGGTTCAAGACATTTCGAAGGCTCTCTCTGCCAAAGCTACGCAGGACCTTCTAGCGCAGTCTGCAAGGAAGCCGCGCTACCTTCCAGGCTAAGACGAAGAAAGCTAAAGCCGACCTCTCAGAACCCTTTCGAGGGCTTCTACCTCTAGATCCTCTTCGTTCAGAGGTCGGAAACCAAATAGAAGAGGGAGGACTTTTACGAAGTCAATCAAACCTCCCAAGTAAGACTCAAAGTCCTTCAGACAACTGTAGGCGCCAGGCTTTTACAGTTTGCAGAAGTCTGGGCCCAGAAAGACGCAGATGCCTGGACCCTGTCAATTTTGAGGAAGGGCTATCTAATCCCGTTCTCTTCGAGGCCTCCCTTGACGAATACCCCGAGGGAGTTGACGGCCAGATACAGGGACCCCATCATGAATCAAGCCCTCCCACTAGCGGTAGATCAGATGCTGGAAAAGGAGGCGATCGAACTAGTGGCAGATCATCTTTCGGCAGGCTTTTACAACCGCCTGTTCCTAGTTCCGAAATCCTCAGGGGGTATGGAGACCGGTGTTGGATGTAAGCGCCCTGAAACTTCTTCGTCGAAAAGAAGAAGTTCACGATGGAGACCACTGCCTCGGTGTTAGCAGCACTCCGTCCAGGGGACTGGATGGTGTCCTTGGACTTACAGGACGCTTACTTCCACGTACCAATCCATCCTCCTCGAGGAAGTTTCTAAGATTCATGATGGGGGGAAGAATCTTCCAATTCAGGGCCCTGTGTTTTGGCCTCTCCACGGCCCCCCAAGTCTTTACGGCCATCATGAGGAATGTGGCACAATGGCTTCACCTAGAAGGGGTGAGGATTTCGCTCTATCTCGACGATTGGCTTATAAAAGGGCCAATTCCAGAGATCGTTGTCTGAAGGACTTGAAGGAAACCCTTATGGATTTGACTTATTCCTTAGGACTTCTGGTCAATCTGCAGAAGTCAAGTTCTGATTCCCGCTCAAGAGTGCGTTATCTGGGGATCCAGATGAACTCTCTGAGTTTTCGGGCTTTTCCGTCACAGGAGAGGATAGCCCGGGGACTCGAAAAAGTAACAACCTTCTTAGGGAAAGAAGTATGCACAGTGAGGGAGTGGATGAGTCTGCTGGGGACGCTCTCCTCACTGGAGCAATTTGTTTCCCTAGGAAGGTTGCACCTGAGACGCTCCAATTCTTTCTTCATCGGAATTGGAGTCGTCCTTCTCAGGATTTGAAGTTTCTCCCTGTCAATTTCTCTTCAAATCAAGAAGGAGTTAGCATGGTGGGCGGATCCCGACAATTTCTCGCAGGGACTGCTGCTTCAATCCCAGAACCCCAGCCTGGTGTGTTCTCCGATGCGTCGGAAACAGGTTGGGGGGCGACTCTGGGAACCAAGGAGGTGTCAGGAACCTGGATGGGGACAGTCTTCCTGGCACATCAACAGGAAAGAACTAATAGCCGTGTGGCTTGCTCTGAAGGAGTTCGAGTACTGATGTGACAGGAGCAGTTGTTGCAAATAAACTCGGACACACCACGGCTCTGGCGGGATACATCAGGAAACAGGGGGTGGGGGGACGCATTCCTTCTCTCTGTACGAAACAGCAAGAGATCTTCTTCTGTGGACAGAAGAAAGCGGGGGATAAAACTTCTCACCAGATTCGTACAGGGAGAAAGGAATGTAAGGGCAGATCTCCTCAGCAGGAAAGATCAGGTCCTTCCCACAGAGTGGACTCTGCACCAAGATGTTTGCCAGAGCCTTTGGAAGTTGTGGGCAGGCCTCTCTTAGACCTGTTTGCACTTCAAGAACAAAAGACTGGATCTGTATTGCTCGCCCCATCTCGGATCCAGGAGCAATAGGGATAGACGCTCTCCTACTCGATTGGAAAGGACTCGATGTATACGCGCCCCTTTCCCCCCTTCAAGATTCTGGGGTTGACTTTAAAAAAGTTCGCAGAGTCAGATTCCGCGAGGATGACTTTGATAGCTCCCTTTTGGCCAGCACAAGATTGGTTCACAGAGGTGCTGGAATGGCTAGTGGATTTTCCAAGATCGCTTCCTCTAAGGAGCGATCTACTCAGACAGCCCACTTCGACAGGTACCACCAAAAAACCTCCCCGCTCTCAGTCTGACTGGCTTCAGACTGTCCAAAAATGGTCAGAGCGAAAGGCTTTTCGTCAGCAGCTGCTAAGGCAATCGCTAGAGTGAGGAGGTCTTCCACCTTACGAGTGTACAATCGAAGTGGGATGTCTTCAGAAGATGGTGCAAGAGGAATAACGTTTCCTCTTCCAGTACCTCTGTGAATCAAATTGCAGACTTCTTTATTCTTAAGACAAGAATGTGGCTTAGTCGTTTCGACGATTAAAGGCTATCGTAGTATGTGGCGAATGTCTTCAGGCACAGGGGCCTCAACTATCGGAAGATAAGGACCTACAGGACCTTATTAGGTCTTTTGATACAACGAAAATGCAGTCTCCTAAGACACCTAGCTGGATTTGGATGTAGTCCTTCAATTCCTTGGGTCCTCTAGGTTTGAACCCCCTAATTCAGCCTCATTCAGAGACCTTACCAGGAAGACTCTGTTTTTGATGGCTCTAGCTTCCGCCAGAAGAGTGAGTGAGCTTCAGGCGATTGATGGTAATGTGGGTTTAAGGAGGACTCTCTCATTTGCTCTTTCCTTCTGGTTTTCTTGCAAAGAATGAGAACCCATCAAGTCCATGGCCCAAGAACTTCGAGATTCGTTGGGTTATCTTCTTTGGTAGGAGAAGAACCCGAGAGAACTCTTTGCCCAGTGAGAATGGTGAAATACTACCTTAGAAGAAAAGAGCAAACTGAAAGCCAACCGAGAGGTCCTGTGGTGTTCAGTAAAAGAGCCTACTCGTCCATTGTCGAAGAACGCATTGTCCTTCTTCTTGAGAAGCCTCATCAAAGAAGCACACGGATCCTGCAGAGAAGAACATCTTAGGCTTCTTAAAGTGAAAGCACACGAAGTAAGAGCCATAGCAACTTCTCTTGCTTTCAAACAAGAATATGTCCCGTGCGAAATCTGATGGAGACAACATTCTGGAGATGTCAGTCAGTGTTCGCGAACCACTACTTACGTGATGTGAGAATCACTTACGAAAAATGCTTCGCCTTGGGCCCCCGTACGTATCTGCGGATTCAGTGCTGGTGGCAGGGAGCTGGAACTCATCCTGTTTAGTAGTATAAATCCCCCTCCCCCCTTGATTGTTGTTGTTGGTTGCCTTAAAGAGGATGCATGAAGGCATCTCTTTAGGTCGTAATACTAATCTAGTAAAGTGGTTAGGTGGTCTGATGAGTGTGGCTCCTTGCAGTAGTAGTGGTTAGGACCTGTTAAGATAGGGACGAACTCCCTTAACAGGATCCGACTTGGATTCTACCACACAAAGGGATCACATATCCCAGTGGTAGATCGAGAGTCTTTCAGCATCAGGTCACGTCCTAGCTGTAGCTCTCCAGGCAACGCAGACTCAGAGACAATATCAATGAAGTCTTCTGCCTGAACAGGTAAGAACCAAGGTTATTTATATCCTACAACATCAGTTGTTTCTTATCTCTCCTTATTACTTTAGCTGTCTCTTACCCTCCACCAAGGGTGCCAATCAGCTAAGTATATATCTGGCAGGGAAGTTCATGTACAAAAATGATATTGTTAAACTACAATAAAGTTTTGTACATACTTACCTGGCAGATATATACGTCTAATGGCCCACCCAGCCTCCCCTCAGGAGACAGGTGAAAGAAAAAAAAAAAAAAAAAAAAAATCTGGCTGAGAGATAGATTGGTTCATACGCCCGCCACCCAGCGGCGGGTAGGTAGACCACCTGACCTACCTGTCGCGTGTGCCGCGAGATTTGAAATTCTGTCGGAACGTCGGAGGGACTATAGCTAAGTATATATCTGCCAGGTAAGTATGTACAAAACTTTATTGTAGTTTAACAATATCATATTACTTATTAGAAATTATCACAAGTAAATCTTACAATACTACAGTATTACTAATAAGCAAATCCTTTCCTATTATTATTCAGCATAATCAGGAACTTGATACAGTGGTTGTGCATATATATATAATATGCCAAAAAATTTTAAGATTTTATTTAAAATTTTATTTTGCAGGAGGCTGTGGTGCAATGTATGAAGTTTGGGTGGAGTCCATAGATTTCAAAGGCCTGAACAGAGTTAAACAGCATAAATTAATTACTCAGGTACATTCTTGAATATTCCATATTTTTCTTTGTATATTTCCAACATCTTTCTTAATATTATCATCTGAATATTAACTCCTGTTATGTAGTTTGACTTTAGTTTAAGCTCTTATTTTGCAACTTCAGACCATATTTTTTCTTATGCCTTTGCTATTAATTATGGTGTTGATGATATCTTGATTCTGTTCCAAATTGTATTGTAAATGGTTTTTGTTCCCATACGCTCAGGTGTAAGTGGTCTTATCGAGTGACAACTCGTTTTGTCAGCCCTATGATTGCTCAGGAAATTAGCTTAGTATTGGTTTGGTTTAACTACTTCAGTATGAACTTTAAGTGTGTATCAGGTACTAAATGTTCCTCATAACATTTAGTGTGTTGAAATTTACATTCCTTGAGCTACAGTATATGAAGTTGATTTTTATTTATGGGAAGTACCACTGATTATTCTTGCATAATTGGAGTTTAATATTACATGACAACTAAATGGGAATTATTTTGTTTTATCATGAGGTATATTCCCAAATATAAATAATCCAAGAAATGTACAATATAGTTTCTCAATATCACAAGGAGCTCCCAAAAAACTTATTCCTTAGAATTCTTGTGTAGTTTGGGTGAACAGCAAAGAAACGTTGGGCTTGGGAAAGGCGCAATTAGCTGAAATTAATGGTTTACTTGAAAAAAAAATTTGTTTTTGTACATGCAACTTACCCAGCAGATATATACTTAGCTATAGACTCGGTCGTCCCGACAGAATTTCAAAACTCGCGGCACACGCGACAGATAGGTCAGGTGATCTACCCAGCGGCGGGATCCGGAACCATTCCCGTTTTCTAAACCAGATTTTCTCTGTCGCCGGGCTAACAACATCTGTTGTTAGTTCCTCCTACTTGGATTTCTTCTCGTTTGCCGAGGATTAAGATTGGTTCTATATTTGGTGACGTATTCTTTTTCTCTGGCTTGGCATACGCTAATTGTGGACTGTTTTTCGATTTTGATTAGGAATTTTCTCTCACGATGTCTGATGTTAAGGCTTCTCCTGTGTATAGGGTGTGTACAATGGAGGATTGTAAGACTAGGTTACCGAAAGCTTCGGTAGACCCTCATAATGTGTGCTCGAAATGTAGAGGTACTGAATGTTCATTGAATAACACTTGTAATGAATGCGAGAATTCAACTTGAATGGAAGAACTTAACCTCTTATGTAAAGAAACTTGAGAGAGATAGGGTTAGGAAGGCTTCCGCTAGGACCTCGAGTAGATCTTGCTCATTAGAACAAGAATATGATAATGTTGTAGTTACTAACGTTTCTCCCTTAACCTCAGCTCCTTCTCCCTTTATTGAATCCAAGGATTCGTCCTCTGAAAGGGAAACTGTGAAAGCCTCTATCAAGAAGCTACAAGTTCAGCTACGAGCTATGGATAAAGGTAAGAGTGATGATAGTGATATGTGCAGTGTACCGGTTCCGCATTGCTCCTAGGCCTAGACCTCTTTCAAACTCCCAGGACCAGGGGAGGAGGAATGTCAACAGCCGCAGGGAGGATGTGGAACATCCCCAACGGTCAGGCGTCCCTTCGGTAGATCCTGAAGTAGCGTCCCAGGCTACCTTGGATAGCCGCAGAAAAGGCATCCTAAGGGAGTGTTTTTCGGCCTCAGATTCATCATCTCCTCGACGTGGATGGAGTTCGGCCACACAATCGCGCCCCTTGAAAAGAGCCTGGAAGGCTCCTAAAGGAGACGCTGCGGATTCAAGCCCAGAGCGTTTTCCAGAGGATTGGCCTTCGGATCATAAGAAGGCGAGGCAGGATGCACCTCTCCTCAAGATCCCACGAAGAGGTTCCTGATCAGCCTACAGGAGCAGTTGTCCTCTTTGGTAGGCTCCTTTACCAAAGACTCTACTAGAAGGAAGGACGTCTCTCTTCCTGTCAAGAGCTCCTCAAGGAGGCCCGCTGTCAGCAAGCGCCCCCCTTCTGCCAGGAGGGAGCTCTCATACTCTCCCAGGCGCTTCTCTCCAGATGCTAGAGACTCTTTTGACAGGAGTTTTTCTCGTCGCCCTATAGGCGCTCTTCTCCTCATGGTAGGCGCTCTCCCCAGAGCAGACGCCTGGAGCCTAACAGAAACACCTCGGTCCAGGAGCACTCTCCCGTTATTCCAGAGGTTCACAGCCGCTCCCCTAGGAGTCTCCAGTGACGCCAGGAAACTAGCGAACGCCAGGAACCTAGTAGGAGCCTCGATCATTTCAGGCGCAAGGAGCCCGCCGAGCGCCAGGAACTTAGCAGGCACCAAGATCATGTCAGGCGCCAGGAGCCTTCGGGGCGCCAGGAGTTTTTCAGGCGCCAGGAGCCTTCAGAGCGCCAGGAGTCAGTCAGGCACCAGGAGCTTAGCGAGCGCCAGAAGAATAGTAGGCGCCACGATCCCGTCAGGCGCAAGGAGTCTGTCGGACTCCAGGATCTTCACAGAACCCCTTCTTTTAGGAGTTCTTCCCCTCCTAAAAGACAGGAGTCTCAGATCCCCACGAGATCCAACAATAACAAGAGTTTGTCTCGAGATGAGCGTACTCCTTCTCGGGAAAGGAGTCCTCCTTGTAAGAGCCCCCTCCCTCCCAAACGCTCTCCCTCAGTCGGAGCGGAGCGTTGGAGGAAATTTCGGATGAGGATAACCCTGTGGATGCAGCAGTCTCAGACTACAAGAGGCTTTCATTACTTCTCCTCAAGGAGTTCAGAGACTCCCTTCATCCTGCTGATCCGCCCTCACCGGGTTCTCTTATGTCTAGTACCAGAGCTCATAAGTCCTCATCATTTGTAAAGATGCGCCCTGCTCTGCATGAAGAAGGCATTGAAGAATTTTGGAGAATGGCTGCAATCCAGAAGGGAAGCGGGCAAGACAGTATTTCCCTCCCCTCCTTCCAAATTAACAGGAAAACCTGGAAGGTGGTACGAGACCAAAGAGCCGATTGGATTGGGTCTCCCTTCATCGGCAGACGCTGATTTTGCGTCTTTAGTAGATTCCTCTAGGAGACGGTCTCTACTTTCAGCGAAGGCAACTTGGGGGATGTGTGAGCTCGACCATCTTCTCAAAGGTCTTTTTAGAACTTTGGAAGTATTTAACTTCATGGACTGGGTCTTGGGGGCATTAGCTAAGAGAGCCCAGGACACAGATTTCGTCACTATGGAGGAGCTCTCTAGTGTTTTGGCCTGCCTAGATAGAGCGGTGATGGACGGCTCAGTTGAAATCGCTTCTCTCTTTGGAACAGGAGTGCTGAAGAAGAGATCAGTTTATAGTTCCTTCCTTACGAAAGCAGTAGCTCCTCTGCAGAGATCCTCCCTTTTATTCTCGCCGCTTTCTTCACACCTTTTTCCACAGGATACGGTCAAGGAAGTTGCAAGATCCTTAACGGAGAAGGCCACCCAAGATCTCCTCACTCATTCGACAAAAAAGTTTAGACCTGCGGTACCTATGGACAAAAAAGAGAAAGTCTCGTTTCAACAGCCTTTTCGAGGAGCCTCCTCTTCTAGAGCCCCTCTTAGAGGTCGCAGACCCGATCGCAGGAGTAGAACATCTAGAAGGTCCTTCGGGAAATCTAGATGAACAGATAGTCCTGACAAAAGTAGGCGCCAGACTTTGCCAAAGTCAGAGCGCAGAGAGGAGCGGACACCTGGTCCCTCTCGATCCTAAGAAAAGGATACTTGATCCCCTTCAGGGAAAATCCTCCCTTGACTACAACTCCAAGGGAGTTAACTGCAAGATACTCTGATCCTGTCCGAAGTTTAGCGATTCGACAAGCAGTAGATCAGATGATTATGAAAGAAGCCATAGAACCAATGCAGGCTCTCCAGTCCCCAGGTTTTTACAATCGGCTTTTCCTTGTGCCAAAAGCCTCGGGGGGATGGAGGCCGGTTCTAGACGTCAGTGCTCTGAATTTCTTTGTCATCAAGAAGAAATTCTCGATGGAGACGTCTTCCTCTGTTCTTTCTGCACTTCGTCCTGGGGACTGGATGGTGTCCCTGGACCTTCAAGATGCATATTTCCATGTGCCAATTCATCCGGCTTCGCGGAAATACCTAAGATTTATGTTTCAGGGAAGAGTCTTCCAATTTCGAGCGCTGTGCTTCGGACTCTCGACAGCCCCTCAGGTCTTCACGGACATCATGAAGAATGTAGCTCATTGGCTACATTTGAAAGGGATCAGGATCTCCCTATATTTGGACGATTGGCTCATAAGGGCCCAATCGAAGGATCAATGTCTGGAGGACCTTTCATTCACTCTAAACTTAACCAAGTCTCTGGGACTTTTAGTCAATCCCGAGAAGTCCATGTTGGTTCCCCAGCAAAGCATTGTCTATCTGGGGATTCAGATGGATTCTCGGAATTTTCTAGCGTCTCCTTCCCAGGAAAGGAGAGAACGCTGCTTAGAAAAGGTGGCAGTCTTTCTAAAGAAAGAACATTGTTCCGCGAGGGAGTGGATGAGTCTGCTGGGGACCCTCTCCTCGCTGGAACAGTTCGTTTCTTTAGGAAGACTACACCTCAGACCCCTTCAATTTTACCTGAAGGAGAGGTGGGATCGGAAGTCACAAGAACTAGGAGACTCCTTTCCTATATCAGAGAAGATAAAGGAGAATCTCCGCTGGTGGTTGGATCCACAGAAGTTAAGCAAGGGGATCTCTCTTCACTTGAAGAGCCCTCTCCTAGCGTTATTTGCAGATGCGTCAGACGCGGGATGGGGAGCAACGCTAGGTACGAGAGAAGTGTCAGGCACCTGGAGGGAAGAACAGGTGTCCTGGCACATAAACAAGAAAGAATTGACAGCCATTCATCTAGCTCTCATTCATTTCGAGAAGCAGGTATCAGGATTGGTAATTCAAATTCACTCGGACAATACAACAGCCCTAGGATATATAAAGAAACAGGGGGGAACGCATTCCTTCTCCCTTTACGAGGTAGCGAGGGACCTGCTGATCTGGGCTCAAGAGAGGAAGATCTCTCTCCTCACAAGGTTTGTTCAGGGAGAGAAAAACGTCCGTGCGGACCTTTTGAGCAGAAAAGACCAAGTCCTACCCACAGAGTGGACACTCAACCCTCAAGTATGCGAGCAACTTTGGCGGTTGTGGGGAAGACCGAATGTAGACCTGTTCGCTACCAACAAGAACAACAGGCTGGAAAACTATTGCTCCCCGATCTCGGACCCGAGAGCAGTGGCCATAGACGGCCTTCTGCTAAACTGGGCAGGTTTAGACGGTTACGCTTTTCCCCCTTTCAAGATAGTAGGGGAAGTTATAAGAAAGTTCGCCTGCTCAGAAGGAACAAGGATGACACTGATTGCTCCCTTTTGGCCAGCACTAGATTGGTTCACAGAGGTACTGGAGTGGATAGTGGATTTTCCCAGGTCGCTTCCACTAAGGAGCGATCTTCTCAAACAGCCCCACTTCGATAGATTTCACAAGAACCTCCCCGCTCTAAGTCTGACTGCCTTCAGACTATCGAAGGACTCGTTAGAGCGAGGGGCTTTTCGCGTGAGGCTGCTAAAGCTATCGCAAGAGCCAGAAGATATTCCACTTCAAGAGTGTATCAGTCGAAGTTGGAGGTGTTTAGAAGATGGTGTAAGGCTAAGAAAGTATCCTCTTCCAGTACCTCTGTAACTAACATCGCTGATTTTCTCCTTTATTTAAAGAAGAATTGTAGCTTGGCAGTGTCAACAGTGAAGGGTTACAGGAGTATGCTGGCCTCTGTTTTCAGGCATAGAGGCCTAGATCTGACTAATAATAAAGATCTTCATGACTGTATAAGGTCTTTTGAAACTGCTAAAGATCAGAAGATTAGAAGCCCTAGCTGGAACTTGGATGTAGTACTTAAGTTCCTCATGTCAGAGAAGTTTGTACCTTCACATACAGCCTCCTTCAGAGACTTAACTAGGAAGTCTTTATTCCTCTTCTCTCTAGCAACGGCTAAGAGAATAAGTGAGCTACAAGCTTTGGAAGGTAGAGTGGGTTTTAGGAAGGATTCAGCGATTTGCTCCTTCAAGCCACTCTTCTTAGCTAAGAACGAAAATCCTTCCAAGCCATGGCCAAGAAGTTTCGAGGTAAGAGGACTTTCTTCATTAGCAGGAAAAGAACTGGAGAGGACTTTGTGTCCTGTCAGAGCCCTCAAGTTCTACCTAAAAAAGAAAGCATTACTAGGGGGTACAGAAGAAAGTCTCTGGTGTTCAGTCAAGGACCCTAAGAGACCTATTTCGAAGAACGCCCTGACGTTCTTCATTAAAGATGTGATAAAGGAGGCCCATCTCTCATGCAGTGAAGAGCACCTCAAGCTACTCAGAGTAAAAGCACACGAAGTGAGAGCCATAGCAACGTCAATGGCTTTCCACAAAACTTGGTCTCTCCAGGCTCTTATAGAGTCAACATACTGGAGGTGTAACTCTGTTTTCGCCTCTAATTATTTAAGGGACGTGAGAATTACGTATGAGAAGTGCTTCTCTCTGGGAGCTTACGTTTCCGCGGATTCAGTGCTGGGAAAAGGAACCGAGGTTACTCCTTCTTAACTTACTTTATTTTTTAATTTATCTGTTATGTTATTTGGTGGTTGTTTTTTATTGGTCGATTGAAAGAGGGAATAGTGGACCCCTTTTCAATTCTTAGATTCTAACATACTTAATATGGTCAGGTGATCAGGATTGGTTTTAGTGCTCCTTGTTTTTTGCTAATAAAAACCTAAAGCTCTGTCATGTAAGGGGGCTAGTCCCCATTGATATGATATAGGTAAAGGCTCTGCCATGTAAGTGGGTCAGCCCCCATTGGCACGATCCAGAGAAGGCTCTGTCGCGTAAGCGGGCTAGCCCCCATTGACATGATCCAGAGGAGTTGTCAGTCATAGGTCCCTACCTCGCTGAACTCTGAGGCAGGCAGACTCATAGACAGTAATCATGAAGTCTTCTGCCCAATCAGGTAAGAACCATGGATTATATATCCTAAAAACATATGTTGTTTTTTCCTTGTTTTTTAATGTTGTATTTAGCTGTCTCTTGCCCTCCACCAAGGGTGCCAATCAGCTAAGTATATATCTGCTGGGTAAGTTGCATGTACAAAAATGATATTGTTAAGATACAATAAAGTTTTGTACATACTTACCTGGCAGATATATATGATTAATGGCCCACCCAACCTCCCCTCAGGAGACAGGTGGAAGAGAAAATCTGGTTTAGAAAACGGGAATGGTTCCGGATCCCGCCACCCAGCGGCGGGAATGGTAGATCACCTGACCTACCTGTCGCATGTGCCGCGAGTTTTGAAATTCTGTCGGGACGACGGAGTCTATAGCTAAGTATATATCTGCCAGGTAAGTATGTACAAAACTTTATTGTATCTTAACAATATCATTTTTATAGAAAATTAAAGTTAACTGCAAACACATTACTATCCAAAGTATTATCAGTGAATTACAGTTTTTGTTTTCTTTGATTAGTATAACAAGGATCTTGCTTTTGTAAAGCAGCATTTTTAATGTAGTAATGTTTTTGGGATCTTTCTTCTCAATATTCTGTCTCAAGATTTTTGTTTTTCCTCCCACAGACCTTAAAGAAGGAAATTAAAGACATGCACGGACTCCGCATCACAACTTCAGTGCCAGAAGAGACTTAGTATTCATCTACCTAGATTCAATATGTACATAGCAGTATGTTAACAGTGATAGAAGTAATGTAGATATGTATAGTA
>NC_061099.1:22484924-22510546 GCF_015104395.2 Macrobrachium nipponense | reverse complement strand
ATGTATAGTATTCAACTATCTATGGTGTATGGAAATCAGATGTACAATTTTTGTAGTGTGGTCTCCTGTCTGTATGTTACCATTGTCTTGAGATTTTAATATATTTGATGGTTATCTGTTTTTGGCCTTTTCATTTAAATATTACATGCAGTTTCATCACAGTCCTATCCACCATACAAATGCTTTGATTCATTGTCCCTAAATTTCACCAGACTCAACAGTTTTTTATCTAACAGAAAATTTGTAGTACGTTGATGCATGCGCCTTCTAAACCTTTACAGAGGGTTTAGTCCCTACTGTCAACTGTCATTCCTGGTCCACTTTGCATAACAATTCTTAAGAGCTCTTTTGGATTGTACATTGTATACAAATACCCTGGGAATATTCAGCAACTCAGCCTTCAAACCTAGATTGCAAGTTAAGATATATGATTGATGGGTTTGTAATTAAGGTGTATGACAGGTGTATGAGGATCTAGTTTGTACATGTGGTTAGACAACTGTACTTCATCTGTTTGTTAGAATCTGGAGACATTTGAGACTAATGTAAGCATATGTACAATTAATGGACTTGTATGAAAAAACTAGTTTTGTGTTATGAAAACTCAGGTTTCAACTAGTAAGTTTATAATTACCCCAATGTGTCTTACATTCTACTGTATCTTATCTTTTGGAATTGAAGTTAAAAGAGGTCAATCATATGTTCAGTTATTTCACTGCCTCAAAAGTATGACCTAGAGCTCCTACAGTCTCAGTCTAGCTCTGCTAAGATGGATTATAGTAGCTGTAATATCATAGCATTCTTGACTTTTTAGCATATTATAGAAATTTGTGTTAGTTGAAATATATTATATGTAGTACTGTAGGTTGTATTCTTTTTCAGTTTTGTGTGTGTATATGTAGTTGTAAATTAGTGGAAAATACTTTGCTCTTATGGGAAAGCAGTTATTGTGAATTCTTTTTAGCAGTAGCCTGAAAATTCTATATAGCATCCACTGATTTGTAGTAGCATCATCTTTTGTATAGATTTCATTTATGTTACCTTTGAGTGAAGTTAATTTCACTTGTAATTGTTATTTTCAGTGGAAATTCTGGTATGTACGTATGATTGCTATTTTATGCAACAGGACATATTGTGAATGTTATTTTTAAACATGAAGCCACAAGGAATAAAAAAAATAATGAAAATCTGAGTGTAGGAGCTATATTGAATTTTATTACATAAAAGTAATTTATATTTTTTTTTATTGTATTTTTTTTTAATGTCAGAAATTTGAAAAATTGTAATGAACGAGCCTTTGCCTGGATGTTATAAGTAGTAGTATGTACTGTATGTCTAGTTTTCACAGATTTTTGTAGTCTTCACTTACAGTGTAATCTTTTAGCAATACTAGTTCTTTATTGTATATATACTTTACAATGTTGAATACTTGTTACATTAAAAATATTTTTTGTTTTGTAGTTGCATATTTTCCAGTAAAATTCATGTTATTTCATTTTCGTTCTCTGAAGCTTTGTAAAGATGGTGTTTGATCCACGTATCATTTTATTTTCGTTGCCTACTACTGTGGTTAGTAATATTTTTGTTACTGGGGAATTGTTTATTCTTTGTAATTAAGTATCCATGGGATTTTTCTTAGCTACATAGGTATCACTGTAGATTTGTAGTTTTTTTTAATCAGTAATGTAGTCAGTGTGCATACTATGACTTTAGTTAAAACAAAGCAGAATTGCTGTGTGTTTGTTTGTGACAAGATGAAAGGAAAATACTGGATTGCCTAAGAGCCTTTAAATGGCCAAATGGAAAGACAAATTTAAATTATGAAGAAAGACAAGTGGTTTCCCTAATGGAAAAACAAAAATCTTGAAATGTACAGAAATCCCTGTAAGGAGCTAAAAATTAACCCACTACAAGATGTCTCTCATAACAAGAACATGATCCACAGGCCTTCTCTCTTCCTTATCTAAACCCAGACTGCTCTTCCCTTTCAGAACTCCTGTCATCTGTTTTACATTCTCAGTCCAGTTGCAAATCCTATCATGCACTTTTCTTATTACACATTCTTTGTAGGAAGAGTTCCACAACAATAGTCTCCTTATGCACCTACATTAAAGAATCACCAACAGTAGGTCAAACCCTTTACATACACTGCACCAGTCATCATTGTTTTTTTACTTTCATTTTTTACCTTCCTTGATAGTGAGGACCTTACTTGTTTTAAGAGTACCTCTGCACCAAAACTATTCATAGCGCCTCAGTGGCATGGTTGGTTTGGTGTTTGCTTCTCACCTCGGTGGTCGCGGGTTCGATTCTCGGCCATTCCATTGAGGAGTGAGAGATGTGAATTTCTGGTGATAGAAGTTCACTCTCGACGTGGTTCGGAAGTCATGTAAAGCCGTTGGTCCCGTTGCTGAATAACCACTGGTTCCATGCAACATAAAAATACCATACAAACCAAACCAAAACTATTCAACGCTTTATAACACAGTATTATCATCTATTCTTTCCACATTGTTGACAATAATTTCAGAATTATTTTATTTTTCACTTTAATATGATATCCACACCTCACTTCCATTAAGAATAATTGGTTCAAGTTTCCTACACTGCACCCCATGACTTTTAGAGATAAGTATCTTAACAGTTTTTTACAAAAAAACCTAATACTATTTTGGGTTTCAGATCTTCTCTGACTCCCCTCTTCTCTCGTCTTACCATCATCTTTTGTTTACTCCCAAGTATTTATACCTCAACCTCTTCCATTATTCTGCTATCCATACTTTAATTAACTTATTTCACTATCATGGTTGCAATATTCCACAACTTCGCACTGACATCTGATGTCCTTTTCATGACAAATAGCTTCCCTCTATTAAAAGTATCATTTAATAGACGGATGCTAATTGTCATAGAAAGAACATCAGATGTCAGTGCGAAGTTGTGGAATATTGCAACCATGATAGTGAAATAAATTAATCAATATAATACACACACACACACATATATGTAAATATATATATATATATATATATATATATATTATATCTATATATATATATATATATATAATATATATATATAATATAATATATATATATATATATATATATGTGTGTGTGTGTGTGTGTGTGTGTGTGTGTATATATATATATATATATATATATATATATATATATATATATATATATATATATATATATATATATATATCTAATTCATGGTACTGTTCTCACCATTTTCTCTTTGTACGCCACTGATACATTCCTGAACCATGCCTTTTAAAGTTAACTTCCTTTTACTTGAAATTTAAATGCCAGTTGGTTCATTTTCTAAATTAAGTATTGCAAGTTTTAGGCCTTTTACTATGCATAAATATAGTGGCAAGTTCTGGAATAAATACAACAAATAATTACGAGAAATCTTGGAAAGCTGCGACAGAAGTTGGAAAGCGGAATATTTCCCACGAATAAAAGACGAATTGGCAACTGGACATATGACCTCTAGTGGCTGGCTCGCTCGTACTGCCTGCCTCGTAGACTTTCAGAGTTTCAGTCACTCTCGAGATTCTGTGAAGTGCCCCCGTGTGTGTGTTCTTCCGCTTTCCTCTCAAACCCATATTGGTTAATTAATAGTGATAATGGTGTACTAAGAGACTATGGCGCTAATGGACATCGGACTGCTATTCGTAGCATTTAATTTTATAGGTAAGTTGAAACTCAGTTCCGTGAAACGCCTCAGAACAAAAAGTTTGGGTAAATGTCATGGAAGTGAAACTTTGTGGACGAACGAGTCCGGTGAAAATTACTTTCAGTTTCGTTCAGTTCTGTGGGGCCAAGAAACCTTAAATTTTGAAATTATGACAATGATCCCCTTTCTTAGTTTTTTATATATATATATATGACTGTCTGAATCGTCAAACCATTGGCTTTTTTCCAAAGGAATTCGTTCATATTCCCCGCTGGCCTTGGAAATAATAAAACCCTCCTGGAACTATGCCCAAGATCTGGATCGCCCTGTCATGACGAAACCACTCTGGAGAATCTTGTACGATTTAAAATCTGGAACACCGCAAAGCCTCTGGGAAGCTAAGTCATTTAGTAGCAAAAACAAAAAGTGGGGGAATAAGTAATCCCATGTGACGTTTGGTTAAGCTGGAAGCTAAAGCTTTGCTGGTCTCGGTAATGAAAGTTGACCCATATTTAGGAAATTTCAAGACTGTTCCTGTCACTTAGCGCATTCTTCCGGGTTGCATTTTGGAATGTTTCAAATAGTTCCGGATTTTTATTCAAAGTTCCCGTTTTCCTGGAAAAGAACTCTACTTCTAGAATTCCCATATTCTACTTGAGTCTCTTGAGATTATTTATCCAGATCGGGTTTTGGAATATTACAAGAATTTCAGTTATTTTTATGCTGGGTTTTAGAATCCCTGACAAAAGTATTTAACGTTTAATATGTAATTAGTTCCGGTGTACCCATATTCGCTTCATCCAGGAAGTTCAAGACTACCTGTCTCAGAGAGTATTCTTCCAGAATGTGTTTTTGAAATGTTCCAAGTATTTCCGTTATATTTGTGCAAGATTTTGGAATACATGAAAAAAGTACTAGACTTTTAGTGTGAATTACTCGAGTTCCAGTATTGCCATATCTTCTTCAATCAAATTCAAGCGTTTTCCAGTTTCTGAGAGCATACTTCCAGAATGTATTGTGAAATATTCCAAGTATTTCCGTTTTGTGTGTGTGTTGGGTTTTGGAATGCCGATCCTCTATATTCCAATAGATTCGAAAAAGTACATGGCTTCCATTATTTCCATATTGTACACAACGGTCACGCGTTTTTCCTGGAACTTCAAATTGTGGAAAGTTAGTGCTTGAAATGTGGGTGGACAAAGTAAAATTTCTCTGTCCGTATATGTTGCTTTTAGGCCTATTAATTTAGGCTTTGTCTGATGTCTTGGACCTAAGACGCGCCACAAATGTGGAAGAATTAAGGTTTAAATTTGAGGTTGTTTGGTCATTAATGCCTTCAAGCCAATTCTGATTTCTAGGAAATGATTAAAAAATATTCCAGTGCCGAGGCATGTATCGCTTTAGGCCTAATAATTTAGGCTTTACCTTGCCCTAGACCTAAGACACGCCTAGGATCACGAAATATTAAGAGGAAATGGTGCATTTTTTGATAAAGGGTTGACGTGAAACTATGGACAGTGTACCTAATACTTAAAAATGTTTTAGTTTACCACTAGGCCTGTATACAAAATATTCTGGAAATTATATTGATCATCATTGTCTAAAATGATAACCAGTTAGGTTTATTAGTTTATGCCCACCTTTGCCTTTAAAATTATATCTTCTCATATTTATCATTGTCTTGAATTGATAGACCCACTAGAATTATCAGTTTTTCCCCAATGTTGCAAGTACTGTTAACCACTATCGCTCACACTAATTATAATTGCTTTTAGTGAAACGTAATCATAAGCCTTACTTACTTACTATTTGAATAACTTGATCACGAAGTATATAAAACTTGATGCTATGTATAAATAAAGGTTTTTGCCAGACCTGAGTAAAGGGTCGTGCTAGACCGAAAGTTCTTGGCTCTCTTGCCTTTCATTTTTTCCTCCCTGGCAAAAACCTTTATTTTTACCTACTATTTATATATTGTTTTTGTGTCCAGTATATGTAGGACACATTCTGCCCTGTATTTCACGCGACACTGCTTTTAGGTGTTATAATTCGCTATAGTTAACTGTTATGTTCCGAGTTGCCTTGCCTAGCTAGCAGTGCCATTGTAAACTAGGGGTTATGGTTGGTTACGTATTTATCATAGTAGGTTAAATAAACTCTCCTTTATGGAAGCGATGTGTGGTTGTTGAGTAGATCAAAGAAAATGAGAATAGGATGGACGATCACATTGTACACCGTTAATGTAGTTGTATTTTTACCTTTTTTTAATGTCTTCAGTTGTCTCTAGACGATATGTACATTAAAGTCTTGATGGTTGCCTTAGGGTAAGGGCCAGTGTCGACATAGGCCTTCCTGAATCGTAACCAATGAACCTTCCTGAGGATTCTCTTTAGATTTTAATCCTCTGCCTTAAGTTGCAATTTCTCAAACTGACTCAATTTAACGAGTCTAAGCTTTGTTTAGGTAAAGTTTCCCATCAAATTGATGAAACTGTTTATACAGTGGGTCTCACTTTGGTCAATATTTTGGTCAAACTTACAATTTTGCCATCTCATAGGTCTATTAATAGTTAAACATACTTTCAAATATCAGACATTTTAAGTTATTCTTGATTCCCGAAGCTTTGTACTAGACTTCACCGCACTTATTTTAAGCATTTTTCAAATACTAAGATTCAAGATCTGTTACCAGTTAAGTGTGGAAAACCAGTCTTCGTGTTGTCTGGTTCAATGACATTCCAAGTTTTAAACGAAATTAACTTTTCAACTGAAGTTCATTTCCTGCCTTCATTAGAACTCTTTCCTTTGAGTCCTGCTGTCTTACTTTTATCGAGAGGAAGAGGAGGGACCTTTTTCATAGTTCTCGTATTTTGTTTCGTTTTCATTTAGTCCTTTTGTTATTCCACTTGGGTCTAGGCTCAGTGAAAATGTTCGGTTGTTCTCCCGTAGTACCTAAGAGGTCTATGATTGAAATTGATATGATAATTGTTATATGTGGTTTTATATATATATATATATATATATATATATATATATTATATATAATATATATATAAAAACACATACACATACACACACACATATATATATATATATATATATATATATATATATATATATATAACGTCATATCACATTACCGTGATTCACATGTCTTTTAATATCTAATTCACTCTACCTCGGAATCAATATATTTTCATATATGCTTGACCAAAGGGGAATTTTTATTAGGCGATAATAGAATTGTCGGCGCCCGGGCGCGAACCCAAGACACCATAGAAATCCAGGACGTCAGTGAAGCTTATTTACCCAACTCCACCAACACCGCAAAGAGGCTATAAGTTTAATGCCGTCTCTCACTATCAAATTCCCCTTCGGTTAAGCATATATGAACATAAAATAATTAATCCCGATGGTAGAGTGAATTAGATATTAAGGACATTTGTAGCTCGATGTATGTATATGAAGCACGGTAATGTGATATGACTTATATATGGCTACGTGCTGTCATAACACTACAACACTACCGAGGTCGAGGTGAGTTAATGTTGGCTCCAAATCAGCGAATACCTGAGCGCGAAAGGTATTTGAGGGTGAGAGACGGCATTAACTTATAGACTTGCGGTGGTGGAGTGGGTAAATAGCTTCGCTGACGTCCTGGATTTGTATGGTGTCAATTCCCCTTCGGTTAAGCATATATGAAAAATATATTAATTCCGAGTAGAGTGAATTAGATATAAAGGACATTTGTAGCTCGATGTGGTAGTAGTATAGTATATATATATATATATATATATATATATATATATATATATATATATATATATATATATATATATATATATATTCTTTTCCTTTTGAAAAAGTATGAGTAATTATTCTCATAACATCCGGCCAAATGCCGGGCTGCCTGTGGGTATCGGGGTAGAGACCATTGGTAGACCAACTCTCACTGGCTGGCCAAGCGTTGGGCCCAAAAGGGAAAGTGAAATGGTCTTACCTGATCTTACCTGTCGGACCGGAAGGATCAGGTTTGACCAGGACTTACCTGTAATGAGCCCCCCACCCCCACCCCGACCTCCACCCGCACCCCGACCTCCACCCGCTACGCCCTCACTTTTGAAAGAGAAGCATAGTGTTAAAGCTAACGGAACTTTGACTTTTATTAGTCGCGGTTCTGATATTTGCTTACGTTTACATTAAGTTGGTTTGAGCTTGGGTCTAGCAACTGTGAATGACAGTAGATTTCATATGGTTGTTTTTTTTTATTTATTTATGAATTATGAATATCATTACGGTACAAGCAAGGAACCAACAGTTTCAATATTCGCATAAGTAAAATAACTTTGTTTGAAGCATAGGTCCAGCAGTTGTTCCTGTTAGTGGGTTTGATATTGTTTTTTGTATATATATTTGTAAATATGAATAGATCTATAAGCTAACATACAACATTCTTCTTCTTCTTCTTCTTCTTCTTCTTCTTCTTCTTCTTCTTCTTCTTCTTCTTCTTCTTATTATTATTATTATTATTATTGCAATAATAATAAATGGAATGTTCTTGATGTCAGAATTTCCTTTGGGAAGTTCTACGCAAAATGTTATTCGACACGATGAAGATAAAAATGATACATATTGGATGACAATGAAAGTTGGTGATAATTGATATCCAGTGTAACTAGTAGACTGACCACGTTTGAAAGTAAAAGTGAGAAGACTCTCTCTCTCTCTCTCTCTCTCTCTCTCTCTCTCTCTCTCTCTCTCTCTCTCTCACACACACACAAAATTCCCCAAATTCCAGTATGCCTTTGGGGACCTGAGCAGTGCATCGTGTCCCTAGCTGTCAGTCGTATGTTGGCAGAAGTGTGGAGAGAGAGAGAGAGAGAGAGCACAACAAGAGTGCTTGTTATTCCGAAAGTGCTTACCAAAGACGAACGGTCATAGACAAGGCAATCCTCGCCCAGCGTGGATGAAACCACCCATAAGTCTCTCTCTCTCTCTCTCTCTCTCTCTCTCTCTCTCTCTCTCTCTCGTTCCAGTTCAGGCGAAGGTTAATCAGATCTTAACGGTTCCTTGGGCGAGACACTCGAGTTTTCTTTTTCTACTGAAATGGGCGAGGAGGCATTTTAGTGTTTGGCTGTTTACAGATTTGAGTTTTCCCTGCTCTGTCTCTTGTCTTATTTAGCGGAGAAAATTCTCTCTCTCTCTCTCTCTCTCTCCTCTCTCTCTCTCTCTCTCTCTCTCTGAATAATGATGGTTCGAGGGGTGATTTCAATGCTGCGGAAGAATCTAGCTTAGCAAAGCACTTCTTTCATGAAGTGTTTGATTTCAAAGGGTTTTCAGTAGTTTAATGGTTTATATGTCTTCATTTTCTTTGTTCTAAGATGTAGTTAAAGCAGGACTCTCTCTCTCTCTCTCTCTCTCTCTCTCTCTCTACTCTCCGCTCTCCCCTCTCTCTCTCTCTCTCTATCTCTCCCTCTCTCTCTCTCTCTGGTTGAAATGGTTTGATAACTGGGTGATTTCAATGCGTTGGAAGAAAGTTATCTGGATATCCTTGCATAGCAAAGCACTCTCTCAATGAAGTGTTTTATTTCAAATGTTTTTCAGTAGTTTAATGTTTTCATTTATTCACCTCATTTCCACTTTTCGTAGATGTAATTAAAGCAGGACTTTTAATTAATCTCTCTCTCTCTCTCTCTCTCTCTCTCTCTCTCTCTCAAAATTAAAGTTCGCGGTTAAAATTTGTTTATAACTGGGTGATTTCAACGTAGTGGAAGAAAAGTATCATGCCGTTCTTGCATAGCAAAGCGCTCCTTTTATGTTGTGTTTAATTTCAGAGGTTTGCCAATAGCTTTATGATTTGAAATTATTAGATATAATTAAAGTAGTTTTGATTATATTTATACATAAGGATATGGCGAGGAAAAGTTTGCCAGATTGAATGTTAATGCAAACTGTATAGGGAAGAGTTATTTGGTATATGTGGCTGGAGACCTATCTGCTCATTCCTTAATTGAAGTAAAAGTGAAAATGATTGATCGCGTAAGTTCTCGTTGCAGGGTAATTGTTGAAGATGTTGCCATAATATATATATATATAATATATATATATATATATATATCATATATATATATATATATATATATATATATATATATATATATATATATATATATATATAAATGATTTGGATGAGAAGGAAGTGACAAGAACATTAGGAAAAAATGTTATCAAATCGCCTAGGTTTAAAGCATTGAAATGGATAGAGTATGTGGTAGAATTGTGAGGGATTGCCACGAACTTTGTGGTTTAGGAAAGGAAGGTTTGTGGATGCGGTTTCTATGGAAATGTTGTATAGAAAGAGTGTATGGGCCCACGTGGACCAAGAAAAACAATGATGATTAACAGTTACGAAATAGTTTGTGTTGAGTATCTACAGTATAAAATGGTTGACCGATTAAAAAGTTTCTCAACAGAATCTTTAACAGGGAGCATCTATACTCTGGTTTTTTCCATCTGTCCATCCGCCTGTGGTGTTTTTGTTTGGTAACACTGCGTCCCGGGCTTTAGATAGTTACGCTATGTGTAAGTTTTAGGTAAATAAAAGGAAATCTGGTGTACATTTGCAACTGAAAAGTGTTTTCATAATTTACTGTATGCGAATTACACCGTTAATATTCGAAATAGGATATTATTATGATCGTTGAATGTAAGCTGTATGTAACTGTCTGAAACCCGGGACGCAGTGTTACCATACAAAAACACCACAGGCGGATGGACAGATGGAAAAAAAGTATAGTTAGGTGTAAGGGTGGGTCTAAGACAAAGGTGTATAGTTTATGACTGTTTAGTATCTTTGTGGTTGGAGTGTTGATGATCCTTCTGTGTATATGTATGAAGTAGGTGATGTTTGGAAGGTTTCTATGCATTTGACCCATGTTGTAAGAGTAAATATAGGACTGTGGCATAGACCATCGGCCTAACTTTGTTCTCCAGAGCCACCCCTCTCAGGGGAAACGATTAATATCGGATGTAGGTCTTCTACCATGGGAGACTCGTAGGCTAAAAGCGCAGATTTAACATTAACAAAAACTAGTGGAGAGAGAGAGAGCCAGGCAGGCTGGAGGGAACTTCAGGGGACGAAGTAGTTGACCTTGAAGTACAGTTACCGAGACTGTCTTTGAGAACGCCAGTTTTCTTATTTCCCTCCACTTGACAATTAGGTCGGAAATTTTACCCATAGCTCATTGTATATTCGCCCTTATTAATTCTATGGGGAAGAGATCTACGTGTGGTCTCTCGCATCCTTTGTTGATCATAAAGGCCATCTTGAAAAGATTAGCTTGGTAATGATTTCAATATTTGTAGTACTATACAGCTCGTCATTCAAGATTTATTTGTATTGACTTCAAGATGTAAAAGCTTATAATACTATAGTTATTGCCATTCATATTGTAATTTGTTATACATATAAGAATCATATGGTTTGTATGGGCTTGTTAAAAGTGGCCAGCCTTCTAAAGACACAAATAGCCTTTTTTTTCTTTAAAGACAAGTTTACCCAAGTTTTTGTTAACGATTATATAAACCAATCACCGAAGTTTCTCGAAGTCTGGAGAAGAAGGAGCATAATAAACTTGACTAATGACGACACTACAACCCGTCAGTGTTATGTCGATATAAGACTCTTAACTTACAGTTAACAAAACACCTTTTGAATTTGTAACGAAGGTGAGAGAGGAGACGCTTGCCCTTTTGGCCAATAAACTTTTGAACTTCTTAAGAAGTCTGGGTTCCAGTAAAGTGTAAAGGACATCTGCATCCCGTTGCACTGGAAATTCTCTCCCTGGGCTCGTGGAGCCTAACCGTCATTGGTGGCAAAGGATGTCAGGTTTTATTTGTGAAAGCGTATGCGTCATGGAACTCTCCCGTAGTATGAGTAATGTTAACATCAGTCTCATTAAGTGTGATTAACTGTTAACGCCTTGTTCATTGTATGATTAACTGTTCATGCCATTTTCATGAAGTGCCATTAGAGGTTAATGCCAGTTTCATTAAGTGTGATTAACTGTATTCATAATCTTGGTGAATTTTATGAACCGTTAATCTTCTCTGGCTCTTGGAGGAAACTGATCAACGCCAAATAATGTTTACATTTCGTTAATTTGCTAAAATTCACCAGGTCTGGTAATAATGTTCCATCAGCTAAATTTTTTATTAACCTATAATTATAATGTTCTTAGCCTTAATTTGGTAACGTAATATAACCTTCTCCTCTTCAATAATGGTCAATGGCAACTCACCCCTGACGTCATAACCTAATCCAGTGACGTTGCAGTACAAGACCAAACGGAACTCGGATGTCTAACTCTACCATATTGCAACGGTAGGTAGAAATATGGTTAATTTTAATACACCTTGCCTTTGCTTTCTTTACAGGTGCTGTTTACGGTGCTGACGTTTATGTGGGTAAAGAAATAGGCGAATTGAACAGCTACCATCATCAGGTAAGGGGTAGCTGCGCTTTATTCTTCTTCTTCTTCTTCTTCTTCTTCTTCTTCTTCTTCTTCAGCATCTGAACTTTGATTGTCTTGGCTTGAAAGAGTACCTGTGTCAAGGTATTAACCAGATATTCCTGTACGCAGGGATCATTGGCAATATTATGGTTAAGATTAATGGTTCTTTCACTGTTTTTTATTTTTCAAAAGTACACCTATTTTGTTAAGATGAAAGCTGTTTATCAGGATTCTGTCGTTTATACAGTTTTTTGTACAAGGTGTTTGAATGGGTGGCAATATTGTTGTTTAAAAGGGTGCCAATGAAACAATTTGTTCACTTGATTTTCTAATTACTTTTCCAAAAGTAATGCTTTGTGCTAAGATGAAAGCTGAAGATTTTAAGAGTTCGGTAATTTATACAGCTTTTTGTACATGGCCTTTTAGACAGTATCTTACTGAGAACTCGTCTACTGAAATAGAATAAGTTAGTATATTCTTTAACCACTACGAATTAAAATTATTATCCACCAAAATTTTCCTGGAATAAAACTGCGTTACAAAACATCAGACATTCTGAAACCAAGTGGGCAACGAAACCAGTTTTTTAAACGAAAATGTGGCTTTTCTCAAATTCATAGTTTTCCCAAAATCTGCCATGGGTTCTTTCACAAAACCTACCAAAGAGTTTTTGGATAACTAAAATGTGGTTATTTAATAGATGTCACTAAGTAACCCTCAGTTTTGTTAACTATACGCTAGACCAAGGGATCTGGAACTACTGCAATATTCAATTGTGTTCAAGGTTGAGACTTCGCGAATGTTCAATGCCGGAGCCTCGCCCAAAAATCCTGTAGGGAAGTCTCTCTCTCTCTCTCTCTCTCTCTCTCTCTCTCTCTCTCTCTCTCTCTCTCTCTCTCTCTCATCAACTGTAGAATTATCCTTGTTGACTGATACACTTGAAGTTTTACCGTGGATTTTATGTTTACGTTTCATCCATATAGATGCTTGATTTTTCTATTTCTTACTGATGTAGGTATAATGGAAGTAAAATGTATTTGGTTTTAAATATTTACGATAAAAACAAGGTACTGGTTCTTAGTTTACTTGCTTATTAATGTATTGTCAATTAAATTTAATCCCCCGCTGTTCAACTTAATTTCAAACTGTTACATTTGATTTTGTTACCAGACATTTTGCATCTTAATAAGCCTTTGCCATTTAGTCACGAGAGAGAGAGAGAGAGAGAGAGAGAGAGAGAGAGAGAGAGAGAGAGAGAGAGAGAGAGAGAGAGAAACTATGGCACGTTCATAATAATGATTTTACTCATTTACATTTAATGAAAGTGCTAGCCTAAGGTGTCCTATTAAAAAAAAAAACGGCTCTGTGTAGGATATGACCTTTTGCTCTTGAGTGACCCTTCTGTTCAGTCATAAGTCACACACACTTCCCGTTCCCCTTCTTTGACCTTTCCCGACCAAGGGGTTGGTCCAGGACCTTCTCTAGTTTAGGTCTAGGGCTGGTCCATGGCTGAAAGCTTGTTTTTTGAGGGCTGGACTGACGCATTCAATTTTTGCAGGTTCGGATTTACAACCGTGGAGGTCCGTGGGCAACATTTTTTCTGGAGGCTTTTCTAATTGGGCAAGGACCATACAGTACATAACTATATGCTGTGATGAGAATTGCTGCCCTTTCATAAATAATTTTTGAATGATCAAAACATAGCTGTTCAGTCATTGAAATTGTATTGCTAATTACATGTTCCATTAAAACAATAATGAGAGTTTTGCTCGTAACTAAAATACTACAGATACTACTACGATATTACAATTATTATTCATTTGCAGTCACACCTACTTAATACATACTCCAAGTATATTCACAGCAACTGCTATTTCAAAGCAGTAAGCACTAGTATTCAAGAAGGAATGAAAGAACTAAGCACTCTAAGGGAATAGATGTAGATGTATGTGAAATTATTTTAAGTGCAAAAGCTTGGTCTTATTCTATAGTAATATGATCCCAGTTATGCATACAGCAGATCACAGTTAAAGGTAGATTTAGGAGCCTTGCAAACTCTGCAATGAGTTCATCAAAATCTACTTCCTGCAGAATGTCTCGTTCCAGACTTAACAGGGTGAGATAACATCTATCCCAATCTCGCCTGCGCCAGTGCTGTCCTTAGCTTGGTAATTATACAAGCCTTTGTTATTGTTTACGGGAGCTTTCTGTTCAGTTCAATTCAGTTGATAGTTTTTGGCCTTTGCCTTTGCAACGGCACCTCGACGTGTTTTTCAGTTTTGGGTGTTGATTTCCTTAATATATTACAAATATTATTATATATGAATAAATTTAATAAAGTAATAGTAGATTCCACACGTTCGTTGTTATTTCAGAGACAAACCACAAAAACAAGGTGTGACTTTGTAGAGACTCGCGAGCTGCTACACACTGAGCCCATTAGGTAAATCCGGACCTGCGCTAGCGTATCTAGTAGTAGTAGAGGAAATTTGTTGAGTAGCTTGCTCTCCATTTACGAACTCGATTGACATAATTATGTTTTCCCTATAGTTTTGGCGTTGTTCTGGGTTATGAAAGTTAGGGGAATTCTTGATAGCTCTCTCTCTCTCTCTCTCTCTGTGCGCGCGTGCGCCTAATCTCAATTTCTTTGTTTCCCCATAGTTTTGGAGTTACTCTGGTGTATGCAAAGGAAATGTCTCTCTCTCTCTCTCTCTCTCTCTCTCTCTCTCTCTCTCTCTCTCTCTCTCTCTCTCTCTCTCTTACAAAGAACTGGACTTTTAGTACAATAACGTCTTGCAGAGTTATTCCTTATATTCCATGAAAGTTAGGGAAGTGTTTAATCTCTCTCTGACCTGGACTTTCAGTACAATAACATATAGCAGAGTTATTCCTTATATTCCTGTTATTTTTCAGGTTGGTGGCAAGGTGTATGCCGTCAATAAAAATACTTTCCTGATCAAAAATTTTATGTACGATGGCAACGGCCAGGATACCTTCTTCTGGGCTGGTTCCAAACCAAGGCCTGGATCACAGGGGTTCATCGTTCCTAATGAATTTGGAAGGTAGAGTAAATGAGGTTTTTAATTATTCGTAGCGTGTACCGATTCTGACAAGTAGGTACATTCAATGAGTTTGGAAAGCAGGTTAAATATTAACGTATTTATTAATTATCCATAGCTTTTATTGATTCTGGCTTTCTTTTCTAATTTTATTGTTAAGCTTTGCATCCAAACAGACTATACTTTTTGTAATTTTGTAATGGTAACAGATATTATTGTTGTTGCACTCTGTATCTACTACACAGGCTATCTATTACTTGCCTTATGAAATGCAGACTACACTGAAAAATAAATTAATTGAAATAGCCAAAATGGTTCAGTGGAGTGTGTTAGTCCTATGCGGTCTTGATTTACTACCTAACTGATAATCTAAGACTTCACATTTTAAAATATACCTGTACAGATACTTTGCCTGATGAAATGCAGGCGTGAGATTAGGTTTGCAAATAATCAGTTGAAAGGGTTCAGTGGAGGTTTTCAGGCCTATTTGTTTTGTTTTGATACCAAATTGATAACCCAAGACAGACTTGAAAATACCTGTACTACTTCCTTTCGCAATACAGGCATGATACAATGACAAATAAGCTAAATGAATCAGTCAGAATTTTCAGTGGATTGTTTTAGGCCTAAGTATTCTTGCTTTGATATAAAGTTGATAAACTCAAGACCTCAAGTCTCAAATAGACGGATATGGCAAGCCCAGAATACTGAAAAGAGCGGATACGAGAGTATCTTCGTATTATATTGCGGTAATGGATTGTAATAGACAAATTTCTGTTCACAGGACCAACGTCCTTGACAGATACCTGAACAAAGACATCACCATAACTCTACCTGAGAGGACCATCGTGGAAATCAAATGGTTGGCTATTTACGACCTTACAAGATTGGTAGGTGTTACATCATCGTTGTAGTTTACTTTCCAAAGATGATAAGTTTAGCAGAAGAGATGTTCAGTAATGTAGAATTTAAGAATTACTAGGATATGGTGCAAAAGATTTTATGGTAGTGTGAAATTGTTACAGGGTTCAACTGTGATTTTTGCAAAAATTTTTTTTAAGAATATTGATTTTCAGAGGAAACTTTTTTATCTTTTAGACCTTTGCTTTATCTTAGTAGTGTATCTCTCTCTCTCTCTCTCTCTCTCTCTCTCTCTCTCTCTCTCTCTCTCTCTCTCTCTCTCTATTTGCATATTGTCAGTGGTGTTTAAAATTTTATACCTTACAGTACATTTAAGTAGCTATAGATTTAATCAATGAACTTTCATCTCAAAAGCCTGACTCTTTGGTCTTGCCAAAGATGACTGCTTTTGACCTTAGTTTTATCGTGATAACCTGATTTCAGGAATCCTTCGGTGAGATATACATCCCGGAATATTTTGAACCGCCTCAAGAGATTATCTTGAATAAATTATCGTCAAGGAGTGGGGAGGTTCAGTCTGGAGCTGTTATCATTAAAGAATCGAAAACTATAGTCATTCAAGGTAGGATCCTTCTTGTAACCATAAACAGTTTGTTCTGATGTAGTAGTTGAAAAATTGTCAGTAAGGCTAAAAATATCATAAAAACAAGTAACAACTGGGATCTAATCTTTATATAACCATAGATCTTCTAATAACCCAAAATTATTAGACTTTTTAGACAAATAATGTTTGATTTAAATTCTAATGTTTAATCATTATATTTCAGACCTTGTGTATGACGGCACGGGTGAGGAAGTCTATTTTTGGGTGGGTGTTGGTCCCCAGCCTCATTCAAAGGGCTCCAAGATTCCTGATGAACATGGATTGTAAGTTCCTGGTTGTTCCGACTTATGCAGGACTTTTCTGAACAACTTTCTGGTTTGATACTAATTATTCTAATATTTGTTTATGCTGAATGAAAGGGCCTTTCATATTGCAGGATTAGATCCATTTGTCCTTGTTACACTGAAGTGATTCTTAAAACTGCCATTTCAGTATGACTCCTCTCAAGAAGTACAACAAGAAGACAATTACTCTAGAGTTACCAGGAGACATGACAGTATTCACTGTTGACTGGTTGTCTATTTACGACATCAAGAATCAAAAAGTTCTTGGCTCCATCATCATCCCAGAGGATCTTAATGTGCCTCCCTCTCTTGTGAAAGTTATAGTAAGTGTTTTTTCAATGTTTTTATTTGAGTTTTTAGACCTAACTAAACACTTATTCAGGTCATTAAAGTTAAGGCACTTGAATAAGGTCTGTATGTGAAAGATAATTGTAGATAGTATTGTCTTAATTATGAGCTTAAACCTGATTCATGTTACGTGCGTATGAAACAGTGTTTTTAAATATTGTATACTTGACACTTGCATAGTTTACTAAATTAAAGGTATTTGTATAAGTACTGCATTTGAAAGACAATTATCCATATAAACTTTACATAATGAGCTAAAAACTAAATTTGTGTTACATGTTTATGAAGCTTATGAAGCACAGTATTTTCCAAAAATTCTAAGTAGTAAATAATTATTTTCAGCCTCACGAAAACGACATGCCAAATTGTGAACAGCTGCACAAGAATCTCCAGATCTCATGGGATGTTTTTGGTAGTCAGGTCACACTAGAACTGGCTGCTCAAGTTGGTAAGTATGTTCTAGTGTGTATTGTGCTTTTCTGATAAATGATTTTGAGATGAAAGATTTTATTGGGAGTTTAGTCAGTTTCCACTTAAACTTATGCTAATTTTTGTTTTTATTTTCCTCGCATATAATGATAATCACTTGATCCATACTTATGTTTGTGATCACATATACTAATTATTATATTCATATTTGTTCATGAAACTTACCTGTCAGATATATATATAGCTGTATTTTTCCGAATCCGACAGAAATTTAAACACTTACGACACACGCAGTGGGAGTCAGGTGGTTAGTACCCATTCCCGCCGCTGGGAGGCGGGTATCAGGAAGTAAGTAAGTATATCTTAGTTTTACCAGACCACTGAGCTGATTAACGCTCTCCTAGGCTGGCCCGAAGGATTAGATATATTTTACGTGACTAGGAATCAACTGATTACCTAGCAACGGGACCTACAGCTTATTGTGGAATCCGAACCACATATATCGAGAAAGGCATTTCTATCACCAGAAATAAAATTTCTCTGGTTCCGCGTTGACCGGGCCGAAATCGAACTCGGACCACCGAATTAGCAGCCGAGAGCGAAGTCCACTCGCCAACGTGGGACTGCGGTATCAGGAACCATTCCCATTTTCTATTCATAATTTTTCTGTCGCCGGTGCTGTAAACACGTTTGCAGCACCTCCGTCCAGATTTTGGAAACTTATTGGCTACTTGAGTATCCCTTTTGGTTTTTTTTTTTTTGGTATCTGAATTGGATCGGTGGCTAGGCACACATTGACTGTGGATTGATTTGATTTTGGTATTGATTTTTCTTTGATCAAGATGTCAGGGTCTAGTTCAGCTAGCGCTAGATTTTGCTCTAAGTCTGAATGTAGAGGTAGGCTACTGAAAGCTTCAGTAGACCCACATACTGTTTGTAAGGTTTGCAGGGGGCATGAATGTGCGTTTGAAAGTCGTTGTAAGGAGTGTGAAAGCTTAACAGATTCTGAGTGGAAGGCGTATGAAACCTATCTTAAGAAACTTGAGCGAGATAGGTTAAGGAGGTCTTCCTCCAGGAGTGTTTTGGGTAGGCAAGATTTTAATGATTCTCCTCCTAACCTTCCTTCTGTAGTTTATGCTCCTACCCCTGTAGTGTTGCCTTCGGGCCCTGAAGCAGTGTCTGTAGAAGGTAATACTTTATCTTTAATTCTTGAGTTGATTCGTAACTTAGAATCAAAAGTGTTGGCTCTGGAGAGCAAAAGTGAAGTTATAAAGTGCAGTGAAAGTGCCCCTTGTGTAGTGGAGGGTGCGTCAGATCGGCCTCATTCCGCCTCTAGGCCTAGACCTCTGCTTGACTCCCAGGTTACGGGGAGAGAGCATGTCGAAAGCCGAAGGATGGTTACGAGGAATCCCCACCGATCTGACGTGCCTTCGGCAGCTTCTGATGAACCTACCCAGACTGCCAAGGAGCGTGCGCGTGCACGTCTCCTCAAGGAGTGCTTTTCCTCTTCTGAAGCTTCCTCCCCGCGCAAGGGGTGGAGCTCTCATGCTGCATCACGTCCGCTGAAAAGGACGGCTCGTGTTTGGGACGCTTCACGTCCAAGTTGTTCTCCGGAACTTTGCTCTTCGCCAGATAGTGCGTTTGCTGCTTTTCCTCCGCAGAAGAAGCGTAAGGATTCTTCGGAGGCGAAGTCTTTACTATACTCTTTCGAGCGCCGCAGTCGCTCTAAGGTGCGTGAAGTGGCGGTTCCTGGGAGTAGGAAGAAGGCGTCCCTCGCCACTCTCCTGCTCACAGGATCAGCCCCTCCCCAGAAAAGGAGGCTTCACCTACAAGCAGATTTCTCCAGTCGCTGCAGCAGCAACTTCAAGATGTGATTTCTTCTAGAGAGACTTTCCCACGTCACCATAGGAAGGATGACAGTCTTCCTGCGAAGAGGTCGAGGCGTTCTCCCTCTCCTTCTCCTCGCTCGTCTGTCTCTCCGTTTGAGTCTCCCTCTAGAGTTTGTTCTGCTCCCCAGAGGTTCTCTAGAGGAGGTGAGAAACTCGTTTCTCGCTCTCGAGAAGCGGTTGTATTCGCTACTACGAAACTTGTTGATAAGAAGCGCGTTTCTTTAGACGCCGAGCGCGCTTCAGTGAAAGTCAAGCGCGCTTCAGTGGACGCTGAGCGAGCTTCGGTGCAAGTTAAGCGCGCGCCAGTGGACGCCAGGTGTGCACCTGTATCTGTCGAGCACACTCCAGACGGCACCAGAAGACTGGCATCGGACGCCAAGCGCGCACCTACGGACGTCAGTTTCCCACCGCCGCAAACGCAGGTGGAAGCGGGAACTCTTCCTGTTCGCCGCTCTTTCTCTTTTGAGAAAGCTCGTGACTCTTCCTTACTTCCTCCGACTTCTCCAGTGTCTGAAGAGGAAGTTAGTGACGCTTTCGTTGAAGTGGATGAAGAACAGCAGTTGGCTCCCGTCTCGATGGACTACAAAGTCTTAACTCGTCTTCTCCAATCAGTCTCTGCAGACACTTTTCAGCCTGAAGCTCCGCGTACTCCTCCCTCTCAGTTTTCGTCATCCAAAGCTTCTAAGATCTCGGGCTTTGTGAAAATGAAGAAGTCGCTTTCTACGAAGCAAGCTTTTCGCAAGGTCCACGATTGGATGGAAAGGAGGAAAGCTTCAGGCAAGACTTCTTTCGCTTTACCGCCTTCAAGACTTTGTGGCAAGGCTAGTATGTGGTACAAGACGGGAGAAAACGTCGGAGTTAAACTTCCAGCCTCGGCTCAAGGAGATTTTGGAAGTATTGTGGATGCCACCAGGAGATCTTTTCTGTCTTCTTCGAAAGTCTCTTGGACGCATAGTGAACTAGATTTTCACCTTAAAGGCCTCTTCAGGACTCTATAGGTCTTTAATTTTCTTGACTGGTGCCTAGGAGTTTTGGATGCCAGGTCCAGAAGTACTGATTCCATTAGTCTGGGGGAGCTATCCAGTGTATTGTCTTGCATGGACAAGGCCGTCAGAGATGGTTCTGAGGAGGTTGGCTGCTCACTTCAGCACGGGACTGCTTAAGAAGAGAGCTCCTTTGCAATTTTAAACCGCTAATCGGTCTCGCCAGCGCAAAAAGCGGATCTACTTTTCGCTCCTTTCTCAGACCATCTCTTCCCCCAGTCTATGGTAAAGGACATAGCCGCCAGTCTCCACTAGAAAGCAACCCAAGACCTTCTGGCTCAGTCATCAAGGAAACCTACAGCTACATCGTCTTCTGGGTCCTCTGCTGTGAAGAAATCGAAGCCCTTTCGATCTGGATCTTCCTCGAAGCCAGCCCCTCGAGGAAGAGGCTCTTTCAGAGGCAAGACCCCCGCTCCTTCTAAGAGCAAGAAGTGAGATGGAAGTCCTTCAGCCACCGGTAGGAGCCAGACTTCTACATTTCGCGAGAGCCTGGGAAGAGAGAGGTGCCGACGCATGGTCTCTGGACATCGTGAAAAAGGGGTACAAAATTCCTTTCCTGAAGTTACCCCCGCTGTCTTCGACACCAAAGGATTTGTCTCCTTCATATCAGGGAGAAAAACGGAAAGTGCTTCATGGATCTACTGAGATCAAATGATCGAGAAGCAGGCGGTGGAGCAGGTCTTCGACCTGAGTTCTCCAGGTTTTTACAACCGTCTGTTCCTAGTGCCGAAGCAGTCAGGGGGGTGGCGCCCCGTTCTGGATGTCAGCAGCCTAAACTGCTTCGTTACCAAGCAGAAGTTCAAGGTGGAGACAACTCAATCTGTGCTAGCAGCCTTAAGACCGGGGGATTGGATGGTCTCATTAGACCTTCAGGATGCATACTTTCACGTCCCCATTCATAACGATCAAGGAATACCTGCGGTTTTGTCCTGAAAGGGAAGGTATTCCAGTTAACAGGGCACTCGCTGCTTTGGTCTCAGCACGGCGCCGATGATGTTCACCGTTCTATGAAGAACGTTGCGAGGTGGCTTCATCTTGCGAAGATAAGGATCTCTCTCTACCTAGACGACTGGCTTATTCGAGCCTCATCGCAAGACCGGTGTCTGGAGGACCTTCACACGACTTTGTCGTTAGCGAGGTCCCTGGGACTTCTGGTGAACCTTGAAAAGTCGCAACTGACTCCTTCTCAATCCTTAGTTTATCTGGGGATTCAGATGGACTCAGTGGCTTTTCGGGCTTTTCCATCCCTGGGGCGACAACTTCAATGCCTAGACAAAGTGTCAGCCTTTCTAGGGAAAGAAACATGCTCGGTGAGGGAATGGATGAGTCTGCTGGGGACCATTTCCTCACTGGAGAAGTTTGTTTCTCTGGGAAGGTTGCACCTTCGACCACTTCAGTTCTTCCTCTCCAGCAATTGGACGCGCAAACAAGATCTAGAAGAGGTCTTGTTATTGACGGAAGAAGTGAAAGAGCACCTAAAATGGTGGTCGGATCCAAAGAAGCTTGCGGAAGGACTTTCACTCAAACTTCGGAACCCTGACCTAGTGTTGTTCTCCGACGCGTCTTCCACGGGTTTGGGGAGCACACTAGGAGGGAGAGAAGTGTCAGGCACCTGGAGAGGGGAAGAGGTGTCCTGGCACATAAATCTCAAAGAACTTTCAGTGATTTACCTTGCGCTAAGGTTCTTTCAAGAGGAAGTCTCCAACAAAGTGGTTCAGATAAACTCAGACAACACCACAGCCCTGGCATACCTCAGGAAACAGGGGGAACTCACTCTTCCTTCCTCTGTTCGCCATCGCGAAGGATGTCCTGATATGGGCGAAGTCGCAAGACGTCACGATCCTGACAAGATTCGTGTCGGTGTGGAGAACGTGCAAGCGGACCTTCTCAGTCGGCAAGGACAGCTTCTGCCGACGGAATGGACCCTTCATCAGGAGATATGCCAGTCGTTGTGGAAGCTGTGGGGACATCCTCATGTGGACGTTTTCGCAACTTCCCGAACGAAGAGACTTCCGCTGTATTGCTCCCCAGTTCTGGACCCGGGAGCAGTGGCAGTAGACGCCCTACTGTGGAATTGGTCGGGACTAGACATTTACACATTTCCCCCATTCAAGATCCTCGGGGAAGTAATGAGGAAGTTCGCGGCATCAGAGGGAGCGAGGATGACCCTCATCGCCCCCTTCTGGCCAGCGGCCGACTGGTTCACGGAGGTGATGTCCTTCCTGGTAGACTTTCCGAGGACTCTGCCCAACCCCCTAAGGAAAGATCTACTCAGACAGCCCCACTTCGAGAGGTACCACCAAAAAACGCCTCCCACTCTGAGTCTGACTGCGTTCAGACTATAGACTATCAAGAAGTTGGCCAGAGCAAGGGGTTTTTCAAGACCTGTGGCTAGGGCGATTGCCACCGCAAGGAGCCCTCCTCAATCGCAGTATACCAATCGAAGTGGGCTGTCTTCAGAAGTTGGTGCAGAAATGAAGGGCATGTTTCCTCCACCTGCAACCTCTGTGGCAGCCCAGATATGCAGATTTCCCTTCTTCACAACCTCACGGAAAGAAGTAAAACTAGCTGTTCCCACGATTAAAGGCTACAGAAGCGTGCTTTCTGTAGTCTTCAGGCATACAGGACTCGACTTAGCGAATGACAGACACATTCATGATCTCATTAGATCCTTTGAGACTGCGAAATTTCTCCAACCAAAAGTACCATCGTGGAATTTAGACGTGGTACTTAAGTTCCTCATGTCGAGTCAATTTGAACCGCTCCATTCAGCTTCGCTTAGGAATCTGACAAAGAAGACCATTTTCCTAACCGCTCTGGCGACGGCGAAGAGGGTTAGCGAAATCCAGGTTATAAGCAAGCACATTGGGTTCAAGGATCATAGTGCGGTTTGTTCCCTAAGTCCTACGTTCTTAGCAAAGAACGAGAACCCTTCCAACCCTTGGCCGAGGACGTTTTGAGATCAAAGGGTTGTTGGAGCTAGTTGGACCTGAACCTGAGAGAGTCCTGTGTCCTGTCAGGGCTCTCAAATTATATTTGCAGAAAACCAGAGCATGCAGAGGCTCTTCTGAGAACTTGTGGTGCTCGGTGAAAAAACCGGATCTTCCGATGTCGAAGAACGCACTGGCGTTCTTCATAAGAAGTACAGTTAAGGAAGCTCATGAAAAGTGTAGTGAAAGTGATATGAAGCTTCTAAAAGTGAAAGCCCACGAGTTGAGGGTTATTGCTACATCGGTGGCTTTTCACAAGAATATGGCAATCAAAGACATTTTGGGCGCCACTTTTTGGCGAAGCAATTCGGTGTTTGCTTCACACTACCTGAGGGAGGTGAAAGCAACATACGAAAATTGCTACTCGCTCGGACCATACGTCGCTGCAGACACTGTTTTGGGGGCAGGAGGTAGCACTCATCCTATCCTTTAATGGTTAGGGGAGTTTTTAACTTGTGTTATGGTTGTGGGGCTGAGCCTGCCTGGTGCGGATCTCCCTTCCATTAGCTTAGTCTAAGTGGGATACCTTTGGTAGGCTATGCCAGGTGGTTTTGTTTCACTTCGTTGCCCTCATTGTATGGTCAATGGTCTAGTCACATCGTGGTCTCGCCCCTGTTGACAGATCATCTGGAGTGCACCAGCTTTATAGGTCTCTACCTCGCTGGCAACTCTAGTAGCACAAGCAGACTTACGCGGCAGTAACCAAGGAACCAAGATATCAATTATCTGCATAATATGTTTCCTAAAATCTTCTATTCTGTCTACTCCCACCACCAAAGGTGGGATTCAGCTATATATATATCTGACAGGTAAGTTTCATGAACAAAATGATATTGTAATGATACAATTAAGTTTGTTCATACTTACCTGGCAGATATATATAATCAAGTACCCACCCACCTCCCCTCAGGAGACAGTGGAAATAAAATTATGAATAGAAAATGGGAATGGTTCCTGATACCCGCCTCCCAGCGGCGGGAATGGGTACTAACCACCTGACTCCCACTGTGTGTCGTAAGTGTTTAAATTTCTGTTGGATTCGGAAAAATACAGCTATATATATATCTGCCAGGTAAGTATGAACAAACTTAATTGTATCATTACAATATCATTTTCAATATTTTAGATGAGATGGACTACATAGCCTTTGGGATGAGTGGTTCCCCAACAGAACCAAAGATGATTGATGGAGATGTAGTTATAGCTTTTATGGATGGTCACCTCCAGCACCTTGTTGATTATAATATCTCGTCATACATGCCCGTAAGTTTACAGTGTGCGAATGTTATGCCCTCTTGAAAATCTGTAAGTAAGATTGACAGTCTGAAAACAGTAATACATCACCCCTTATTTAATTGTACAAAAGTGATTAGAATTCTTCATGTTTAATCAAACTTAATAGAAACAAGCTTAAGTAATTTATAGGCGACTTCTCCAGTAATTATAAAAGTATAACATAAGATACCTAACAATAGTACAAAACTAAGGTATTGGTGGTTAAGAGTTGGGCATTTGAAATATAATGTTGACTCATAAGCCTGCTGACCAAGCGAGTAAGATCTCCGTTTCGAATGGTATGGTCTAGTTTAACCATCTTATACCTTTGCAAACATTTTCTTGAAACTGAAGTTTTTATGCATCATTTATTTACTAAATTAAAATTCATGATTATTAACACTAGAATAATGAACAGGAAAGTAGCCTTTACTTTTGGGCAAGTGAAATAAACACAAGTGGCTATTTATTGTAATGAATATTTTCCAGTGTACAAAGCTCTTGGGTCAGCACAAGGGCGTGTGTGAAGATGACAAAGTTGGGGGCCACCAGAATTATCAAGCTCACAGTAGTAAGAGAGA
>NC_061099.1:22462424-22472424 GCF_015104395.2 Macrobrachium nipponense | reverse complement strand
TTTGAATCACGTGCCTTGGGGATGCTGGGGTTTCACGGATCAATATGTTGTTTTGTTTACAATCGGTTTGCAGGCGCGCAAGCGCGAATTTCTTTCTTATCGCACTAAAAAAAGTGTCAGTGACACATCTCGGAAATTGATTTTGTCACTTTGACATAATTTTTGCGCCATTTTAAATTAGGTGTTACATGGAGTATTATATATGATAATGTGCGCATTTTCAAGTAGAATACAACAAAAAATACTCATGATGGTAGCTTTTATCAGTTTTGAAATATTTTCATATAAATAACGATGTGCCAAAATTTCAACCTTCGGTCAATTTTTGACTACCGAAATGGTGGAAAAGCGCAATTAGCTGCTAAAACTTATATTTTAGTAATATTCAATCATTTACCTTCATTTTGCAACAAATTGGAAGTCTCTAGAACAATACTTCGATTTATAGTGAATTTATGAATAAACTTTTTCCTTACGTCCGCGCGGTAACTCTTCTGAAAAAAATCATACTTGCGATTGTCGTAATGTTTGCTCCAATTTTAAAAATTAGCCGTTACATAAAGTTTTTATATATGGAAATGTGCGCAATTTCATTCACAATACAATTAAAAACAACATATGGTTGTTAGCTTTTATCAGTTTGAAATATTTTTCATATAAATAACGATAAGTGCCAAATTTCAAACTTCGGTCAACTTTTGACTCTACCGAAATGGTCGAAAAATGCAATTGTAAGCTAAACTCTTATATTCTAGTAATATTCAATCATTTACCTTCATTTTGCAACAAATTGGAAGTCTCTAGTACAATATTTCGATTTATGGTGAATTTATGAAAAAAAAAACATTTTCCTTACGTCCATGCGGTAACTCTTCCGAAAAAATCATACGTGCGATTGTCGTAATGTTTGCACCATTTTAAATTAGCCATTACATAAAGTTTTATATATGAAAATGTGCGCAATTTCATGTAGAATACAACTAAAAAAAAAATTTAAGGTTGCAGCTTTTCTCATTTTCGAAATATTTGCATATAAATCACGATAAATAGAAAAAAACCACGTTCGGTCAAATTTGACTATACCGAAATGGTCGAAAAACGCAATTGTAAACTAAAACCCTTACAGTCTAGTAATATTCAGTCATTTATCTTCATTTTGAAACAAATTTGAAGTCTCTAGCACAATATTTAGATTTATGGTGAAATTTTAAAAAAACTTGCCTTCCCTCTGCGCGCAGATTCTCCGCCGCAAATCTCCGAAATGCGTACGTCACATTCTCGGAATATTTGCTCCATTTCATATTAGGCGTTTCATAGTTTTATATATGAAAATGTGCGCAATTTCATGTAGAATACAAAAAAATAATGGAAGGGTGTAGCTTTTCTCATTTTCGAAATATTTGCCTATAAAAAAAAATATATAAAAAAAATTCGACATTCGTTCAACTTTAACTCGTCTGAAATGGTCAAAAACTGCAATTGTAAGCTCAAAACTTAAAAGTATTAGTAATATTCAATCATTTATCTTCATTTTGAAACAAATTGGAAGTCTCTAGAAAAATATTTAATTTATGGTGAATTTTTAAAAAAAAACATTTTTTTACATCCGAGCGTTATGAATTCATGCATCATTTTGTGATAATATTTTCTCTGTGTTGGTTTGATCGTTTTACAATGTGTTATATACCAAAATGATTGCAATTTAGTGTATAAACCGTTTCCTCACAGCGCGATTTGAATACAATTATATATGAAATTTTGTTTTTGCACTTATCATATATTGCATTATTTATATATGATAGTGATATGATATTTTTTTCATTTCTGATCTTTGCATACTAAACTTCAGGCAATGACAAAAAAAGGAGCCAAAAATGAACTCTTAATCTTGAAAACTAAGCGCGCTGTGATTTTTTGAAAAAAAAAAAAAATTCCGCTTCGGCGCTCACTCCGAGACCCCCTAGGCATACGGGAGACGATTTTTATTATACCCCTTAGGCGTTTAAGGATTAAAATGGATGTGAGGTAATCTTAATTAAAGGGCATCACTCCTTCTATAATTTCAAATCTAAGTATTTCCCTGATTCAGATTTATTTGTGGGAAACGGCACAATTATCACTCTATAACATAAACAAAATAAAATATAATACTATATTGTTATATACTGGTGGAAGTAAATGAAACTCTTCCAAAAATTTAAAATACAAAAAAATTATTTCTAAATTCAAAATTTATAAGTGAAATTCACAATCTCAGGGAAATTGTTATTACTTGAAAACCAAAGTTTAATTAATTCTTGAATTAATTATTAAGCAAAATTAAATCAAAGTTTATCAAGAAAATTAATTAAATTAAATCATAAAGCAATAATTAAATTTGAAATGAAATTTAATTAAATACAAATTAATTTGCAAGTGTTAGATTCGAACAATTACACAATAGAATATTATTCAAACTAATTAAACAAAATAAAGACAATACAAAAAAACATAATACATAATATGAGAACAATTAAAGCATTGACAGTACAAATATTAAGCATATAAAAATGGATATGTCAAAAGAACAAAGCAAAAGAAAAATGTATTGAGAATGATAATTTTATCCAATGGTAAAATAAAACCTCGAAGTGCACTTCAAAACATTTGTAAAATACCTGTATACGCAGCTGCAGCTTAAAGGCCTGTTACACACTTTTACACTTTCGTGGGTGCCTTCATAAAACTAATAGAAATAATACTATGTTCAGATTCCACAAACAACACATATTTTACTAAGAATTATAAGAGTGACCAGCTCAAATACAAAATCAATGTGAATTACATTTACGTTACTGAAACGGCCTCGCAAACGAGCGAGCGCGAGAGAGAAAGCTTGAGAGAGAGAGAGAGAGAGGAGAGAGAGAGATAGAGAGAGAGAGAGAGAAGAGAGAGAGAGAGAGAGACTGTCACACCAGTGGCTAGGTTCTCGAGATCGAATGAATAGTCCTCTATCCCTCCCCGTAAGCGTATATGGCATATGGGGCGGTTAGTAAGATGAAAAACACTACGTCATCTCTCTATGTTAACCATGAATAACATCATTGTAGGGAAGGTCCTCAAGGACTCAATGCGGCCTGGGAGGTCTTGCGCCGTTATTTGCGACGATAAAGAAATCAGCCGTTAGCATAAGACATTCTCAAAGTGTGAATACAACTCTCTGGTTTTCAAAGACGTTGCTAAATAAGCGTTCCTTTACCTCTTTCTCTCTGTCTTATGTATGTTTCAAAATGAAAAGTTGCACTACTTAATATGTGTTATCTTTATAGTGGGGATCTGAACACCAAAAACATACACTTCATAACAGATACACAGGTTCTGAGGTGAATTAATCATATTACCAAAATTATAATTGCATTAAAAACTTACATTATAAGAATATGTATATATATATATATATATATATATATATATATATATATATATATATATATATATATATATATATATATATATATATATATATATATATATATATATATATATATATATATATATATATATATACAAAAAGGCCAGACAGAGAGAGAAGAGAGCGAGAAAAAAGGGGAACAGAGAAGTCAAGAAGAAGATAACGACGAAGAGGGGAAGGAGGAGATCCAGTGGCGCAGCAACAGGCAGAGAAGAGAGAGAAAGACAGAAGAATCCCCAGAAGAAGAACAGTGCAAAAGTGTGGTGTGCGAATCAATCAAAAGACAGTGATAAGTGACAATCAATACTCAGTAAAATTCCCTCGTGCCTATAGACTCGTAATTGCAACAAGTGCCAATTAAGTCTTATCAGTCCAAGAGCCCAGAAGGTGGAAACTTTTATAAGTACCCGAGAGAAGAATAAAACCTTTATTAAGAACATATCAATTTCATTTCTCATCTAATTTAGAACCATTCCTTTTAACGAATTCCAGATTAAGAACATTGAGCAAGACAAGAAGAATTTATATAAGCCTAATTACCCCAAAGTACAGCCTCCACGGCGCACGTTACCTTAGATCTGTGCAAAGAAAGTAAGTACCGTCACATATATATAATATTTATTTATTAAATATATATTATATATATAATATATATATATATATATATATATATATATATATATGTGACGGTACTTACTTTCTTTGCACAGATCTAAGGTAACGTGCGCCGTGGAGGCTTGTACTTTGGGGAATTAGGCTTATATAATTCTTCTTGTCTTGCTCAATGTTCTTAATCTGGAATTCGTTAAAAGGAATGGTTCTAAATTAGTAATTGAGGAAAATGAAATTGATATTTGTTAATTAAGTTAAAGGTTTTTTTCTTCTCTGGGTACTTATAAAAGTTTCCACCTTCTGGGCTCTTGGACTGATAAGACTTAATTGGCACTTGTTGCAATTACGAGTCTATAGGCACGAGGAATTTTACTGAGTATTGATTGTCACTTATCACTGTCTTTGATTGATTCGCACACCACTTTTGCACTTGTTCTTCTTCTGGGGATTCTCTGTCTTTTCTCTCTCAACTTTCTGCCTGTTGCTGCGCCACTGGATCTCCCCTCCTTCCCCTCTTCGTCGTTATCTTCTCTTGACTTCTCTGTTCCCCTTTTTTCTCTGCTCTCTTCTCTCTCTGTCTGGCCTTTTTGTTAGGATGGAATCTCCTTAGCACCGCCTTTGGATTTTTCGGATACTGACTGGGTGTGGCATTTTCTGAAAGACCTTTTGTGTCTTAGTGGCTACAGACATTATACAAGACCGCCTTCCTGTCATGCCTACTACAATGATTCCGTAGGCTCTGAATTTGTATACGCCTCCTTCTTCATGTCCTGGCTTCTTACGGGCGTATCCCTTGGTAACCTCATAGGTCATATTCGTTGATACTTCTTTTGGGCTGTCTTATGACCAACACTCATGGCTTTTGATTCGTCGAAGTCCTTAGGTCTATCTCGAGAGGGTGGAGCACTTAAGAGTTCGGCACTCCCCTCCTTTGAACAACGGGTCATAGAATTCCTTTTTAACGTATGCCAGATGGCTCTCTCTGACCTGTTCACGAAGGACTCCGATTAGTCATAGGCGCTAATGAGAGTAGTTTCCAATTTCTCGAATATGCCTGGTAGATATCGCTCGTCGCCCATAATCTCTTGTTGGTCACTAATCGCTGGTACGGACAGAGGCTTTTTGGGGGAGATGAAAACCAGATGTCTAATGGCTAAAAGCCTAATGTTTTGAGTAACAAAATCCCTCTTCTAAGAAGTCATTATCTTATTCCCTTTTCCTTGTGAAAATCTTTTTCTTCTCTTATTATCCGTTTCGTGCCTTTTTCTTAAGTATTATTAAGTTATTGCCTTTGTAATAACGACACTGTGCCACACTATTACAGTCAAAAAAAAAATGATATATCTGAAATGCTTTAAAGTGTCTATTATAGCTAGAGACTCGAGGTCTGTTACTGAGTAGTTCACTTCTGAGGGCTTCAATTTCCTACTGTAATAAGCTATCGCATTATACTTATTATCTTGTCTTTGCATTAAACATGCTCCTATACCAATGTGGCTTGCGTCCGTAGGGCTAAAAAGAATTCTTTGCCAAAGTCTGGGAAGCTAAGTACTGGGGGATGTGTTAATCTTTCTTTCAATTCATCAAAAGCTTCATGCTGCTTGTCTGTCCATACAAATGATACGTGTCCTTAAAAGTTCAGTTAGTGGTGCGGATATGACTGCAAAGTTCCCTATGAACTTGCGGTAAAAACCTGCTAAACCTAAGAATGACTTTACGTCCTTCTTGCACTGAGGTGTAGGATATTCATTGATTGACTTAATCTTTAAGTCGTTTACTTCTACGCCCTTTTCACTTAGTGTATGACCAAGGTAGTCTATTTTCCTTTTAAGGAAGTTACACTTCTTTAGTTTAAGCTTCAGGTTGGCTTTTCTTAATCTCTTTAGGACTTCTCTGACTAAGTCTATGTGTTCCTCTATAGTGTCTGTTGCTATTACCAAATCATCTATGTAACAGTGTACGTCCTTGCCTAGTAAATCGCCCAAAATTTTATCCATTAATCTTACAAAAGTTACCGGGCTTGACTTTAGACCAAAGGGCATTCTTACATACTGGTATCTGCCGTTACTAGTGGGAAAAAGCAGTCAAAGGTTTACTTTCTTCGTCTAGGGAGGTTTGCAAGAATCCCTGCAATAAATCTATTGTGGTGAAGCATCTCTTGGACCCTATAGTGGCGATAAGATCTCGCATTGACGGCATTGGATAAGGATCATTTTCAGTAATTTGGTTCAATTTTCTGAAATCCACAACTATTCTATAAGTTTTGTCCCTTTTAGGAACTAGCAAAAGTGGAAAGGACCATGGGGATTTAGATGGTTCTATTATTCCTTGCCTATTCATTCTTTGTACTTCTCCTTCAATGATTTCCTTCTGGGGAATGTGCTACTCTATAGGCTGTATGTAAAATTGGCTTTGTGTTTGATGGAATGTCTATCTTGTGCGTTATTTCGCGTGTATTTCCCAAGGTGTCGCCGTCAAGAGCGACTATATCCTGATATTCGCACAGTAAGTCTATGAATTCCTCTCTAACATGGTTTTCCTTAATGTCCTTTAAATGAGATCCTATTTTAGCTCTTCTCAGTTTTATGTCCTGAGCGTAATTTTCATTTCCTTTACGGATCGCGGCTACCGTTTCCTTTTCTACAACTCGGATAGGTATGGCGTATACTTCTGCTAGGCCTATCTCTGTACCTGGTGTTAACTTAACCTTTCCTCCTCTGTTATTGGTAATCTGTAGCGCTATTGCCCTGTCTGACTTCATGTAAACTAGAAGAATAATGTATTCCGTTTACTTGCGACTTTTCAGTAAGTGTGAGAATTTCCTTCCCTTCAAAAATTGGATTTACTGTACATTCTACCCACGTACTTTCTCCTGGTTTAAGTCTTAATTCCCTCTCTAACTTTAAATAAGTGCATTGATTTGATTCTAAGAGGTTAATGATCTGTTGTGAACTCGTGATGCATTCTGGATATCTTCCCTCTGTCTTATCCTTCTTTAAATACCTTTCAGTGTGGGATTCTCTTGAGTCTGGGTTCTTTTAATTGGCTTGTATATTGGTATTCTAGAAATCTCACGACCGTTGTTAATCACTAGTTGTTCTCTAGGAGCATCAATGCTTATCCCTTGTCTAGCCATAGTTGGATAACCTATCAGCAAATGAGCAAAAGCTAATTGTATATCTCTGGCTACCAGAACCTTTTCTAGAGCAATTCTTCCTAGCCTAAATGGAAAATCTAACTGTCCAATTACGTGGATATCATTACCCTGGACGTCTGTGATTCTACAATCTACCGCTGGGTTCAAACTTAAGTGAGAAAAATACAACCGATACACCTTTTCTGACATTATATTCTTGGGACTACCTGTATACAAAGAATGTAATAATAGGTTTCTCTAGACGACATGTGCGGGAAATAATGGTCTATAATTATATTCATTTCCTACATCAACTTTGCTAACTGTGTAGCTGGGGCTTAGCCTTGACATTCCGGACGTCTCTGTTATAGAGGAAGATTCATTGTACCAGTAAGCAGAAAATTTCCCATTGCGTCGTCCGACATTGACTGAACTGGTTGATACCCTATGCTTGCTGTTTGATTAGCATATCTATTTGGGACGGAATCCCTATTTCCTCTAACTGGGGGAGATTGACTATTGTTTCTATTTCTGCCTCTCGACTGAGATCTACCTCTAGGAGCTGAAACAAATTTATTTCTGCATTCTCGAGCACTATGTCCTGTTCTCTTATGGAAAGGACAGAAGGCTATCCCTCGGCAGTCACTGGCATAATGTCCTCTCTTCTGACAGTTATAACACGTGACTGTCGAAAATCCTCCTTGAAAAGATTTACCTGGCATCTTATTCTGATTTCTAGATGGTGTCCTAGATCTATTTGGACCTCTTTCCTTTTGTCCTATAGCGACTAAAGGTCTGTATATAGGATTCCCTTCAGGTCTTCTACCTAGGGATTTTTTGTTTCATTTCCTCTTCAATCTCTGCACATCATCGGATGTCTCCCACTTACGAGTCATCCTTGCAATAACTTCTGTTGGCAGGCTTCCGATCATTATTGCTATCTAAATTATTTTTTTAACATGACTCATTAGCATTTTTTGCTTGCCTCCTTCTACCTCTATCCAACCTGTGGTTTCCATGAAGTTACCCCATTCATTCATATTGTTATACAACTGAGAGCTAAACTCTTGATAACGTCTTTCGTCTAACTTAAACTGACGCACTATCCTTGCCAAGCTAGTAACTGGATCTCTTTCACCAACTGTGGAATAAACCTTCCTAAAATACCGTTTCAGTTCTTCCCAATTCTTAAGATCTCGGTAAGTCTCGGAGTGGACGCACCGTTCTAAGTCTCCTCCGGCTTCCAAATCAAGATAACTCTTGGCTTCAATAAGCTTTTCTCTATCTGTCCCTGTTATGCTATCTAGGCGTGTCTCCACTTGCTCTATCCAGTTCTCTAAGTTACAAGCTAACTGACCATCCTTTCTTCCGCAAAATTTAGCTATGTGATTAATCACATGTCCCTTATGTGTTCCCATTACTGCTGCGTTCGAATTCGCGGACTGTGTACCTTCCGGCATGGTTAATTTCCTTGTTTGACTTCTCGTGAGCACAGGTGTTCTTACGTTCTGATAAGGAGTCGGTCTCCCTTTGACCATCGACTCGTTAATGGAAATTTTCTTAAGTACTGAGTATCATTAAAAGTATCAAAGAAAGTATCAAAGTTATGACAGTAATATCCCCAAAAGAAAATGATAATAACAATAAATTGTTTTTACTTAAGTATTCGATCACCAAAAAAAAATTAAAGAATTTTCCCCAGAAATATTCTCAAAGTCTTACGTTACCGGTAAGCGATTCTTAAACAACAACAAAAACCCTCTTAACAGTACTGGTAAAACGATACTGAACTGACCATAAACTGTACGCTAACGAGAGACCTCCTGTGAATTACCCTTGTTATCCTAAACAAACAAATAAAAACACAAGTAAACATTCACTCGACGTAACAAGTAAAAAGCAAATACTAAAACAAAAAAAATCAAAGTATAAGAAATCACAAAAAACAACCAAAATCACAAAAAAATAACAAAAAATGACACAATCAAAATTCAAATTAAAATTTAAAATTTAGTTATTGGTTAGTAAATACAAATGTTCGGGAAAAGGTCTTAGTAGCTAATTAGTTATAATTAGTAAAATAAGAAATATCGTAAGGGTTCGTTGCCAACAAAAAAAAAGTTCAGTGTGAAAATCTTTTAATCATGAGATACCAGAAATTGTCTAACCGAAATGTTAATCGCGTAATTTACTTTTAATAAAGTTTTAATGTTATGTAAGTGTGGGGATATTATTTTGGACTTAACTTCTTTCGTCGTCTTCAACACCCGGGTTTGCGTCTGACCGCTTGCGTTCGCCTACCAGCGCGTTGAATGATGTGTTGGTTCCCCCTCTCTCTTTCGATGGCGTTGACTGATGCGTTTTTGGAATTGTTTTCTTTCCTCTTGATATTTTTCTTCACGCTTTCGACATCATTGTTCTTCTAGTGGAACGACTGTTCTTGTTCTTCTGTGGAACACTGTTCTTGTTCTTCGGAGTGGAGCTTTTCTTCGTGAAGTGTGGGTGCTTTTATTGTTACGACTCGGTAAACTGTTCTTGTATTTGGGGAAGCACTGATAAACTGTCTTTGGGAGAACTTTCTTTTTCGAGTGCGTGAATGGATGAAATCTCTTATGCCGACGCTAAACTTTTTGATTCCGTTTCGCGGAAGGCCGCTGTCTTTAACTGTCATTCGTGTCTTCGTATCACGTTGCTAATCACCATTTCTTTGCTGTGTCTTTTGTCTCTTCCTATCCTTACCGCTCGACATCAATTAATCTTGTCACTATATCAATCTTTATCTCATCGTATCCCATCGCTCT
>NC_061099.1:22364924-22457424 GCF_015104395.2 Macrobrachium nipponense | reverse complement strand
CACTCTGTGAACAAAAGCCTCGTTACCCAGGCTTTTGCATTAGCCCTCCACATCACTGGAAGCTTCTCCTTCAGCCCTTTGTGGGCCTTGAAGGCTCGAGGAGTCTCGGAATGATACACCTGTAGGGGCTTCACCTTGCAATCCCCACTGGCGTTGGAACAAAGTGCGAGCATAAGCCTGTCTTTCATAGGCTTATGCCCGGGTAGCTTCTTCTCTTCCTCCGTGATGTACGTCCGAGGCATTTTTTTCCAAAAAAGGCCAGTCTCATCACAGTTGAAAACCTGCTGAGAAACTGTAGCCTTCCTTGGTCATCATCTCGTCGAAAGTTTTTCTTAAATGCTTGGGCGGCCGCTTTCGTGTCCAAGCTGGCAGCCTCCCCATGATGCACCACCGAATGGATGCCAGTCCGTTTACAGAATTTCTCGAACCAGCCATGCGAAGCCTTGAACTCTGGGGTTGGCGTTGAAGACCCTTCCCCTCCATCGTCTTCCGCCTGCGCAATCAAATCGCCGAAAATAGCGCTGGCCTTGTGGGCGATTGCTGTCTCCGTTACCGTATCGCCAGCGATTTGTTTGTGTCTTTTATCCAGACGAGGAGCAGCCGTTCCATCTCATCGTGCACGTGGGTCCTCTTGCTGGACAAAATAGTGATGCCCTTCAACAGTGTAGCTGCTTTGATGGCATCCTTCTGTTTAAGGATGGTGCCTATTGTCGACGGATTACGGCCGTATTCCTTTGCGATCACACTCAATCGCATACCAGCTTCGTACTTCTTGATGATATCCATCGTTATCTTGTACGTGATTTACGTATAAGTTACACAATAAAGTTTTCGCACAACACGATAATACGTACTGCAACGAAATCACTAACGAATTTACGTTACTAAATGAAATCGTTGGACCGAACGAATGCCGCATGCGTACGATAAAGATGCTGGTATGAAGTGGCTGAGGTAGGCACGCCACCACGTACGTATAAGATGCATGATGGGAGGGATGCTGTCCAATAGGAGAGAAGGATCTCATGGCGGTGATTAGCATCAGGAAGCAATGGGAGAGCAGGAGGATGATGGCGAGTCTACTAGTACTAAGATGGCGCTGCGCGGCGCGAGTTTCAAAATTGTTATCCGGGCGAACCTCGGACTTTCAGAAACCTTTCGTATCTTGAAAACTTTTTGTATGTAGAGCCATTAAATTTCTCGCATTGGCTTTCGTATCTCGAGTTTTTCGTAAGTTGAGCCTTTTGTATCTCAAGGTACCACTGTATATGTATATATATATATATATATAAGGTCTTTGTTACTTGAACTTTATTTAATGGATTTTGTTACTTATTAGACAGGCCAGACCCTCTGAGAGTCTGTTCAGTTGAAATGCTACATTACTTACTTTCATGACAGTTCAATTAAAAGATGACGAAGATAAGAAATGATCTAACATTAAAGAGCTTCAGTTTCGTTAATTTTATATTTGTGGTTACTACTTCTGTGTTGTGTTTTCAAGTCGTAAATACTTGTGTATTCTAAGATTTTTTTTTATTGAATCCCTGTATTCATTAGAGAAACCTTTCCTACGTTTCCAGAGGAGTCAGAAACAGGCTTGGCATGGTACATCAATGGATACATGACTCCTAGCGTTTATTTGAAGCGTGACACTCGCTACAGGTTCCTGGTGGAAGGAGGCTCAAATCCTTATGATCCTAAAAGTTACCATCCTATGATGATTACTGGTATGTAACAGGATTTGTTTTATCAGAATTTCATGCCTGCCTGTGAAGATATTTACATACATGAAAATCGTGCAGTTAACATATTATTTGAATGTTTTTTCTTACAATAATGCAGCTTGAAATTTATTTTTTAGTATTTCCTGTTTTTAACAGTTAATGTCAAGTATTATTGTTTCACATAGTCCCATTAATAATATGTTTTTATCAAAATTTTAGATATGCTTATGAAAATGTAATGAAAAATTTTGCAGTTAACATGTTTTGATAATTTTCCTTACAGTAATTATTTGATATTGATCTTATGAATGGCTTTGGTTTTTAACAGTTATATGTGAATTACTATTGTTTCACACATTCCCATTAATCTTGAATTGCCTTATTTCTGTAGACATCCAATCAGATTTGCACTAAACTAGAACTAAAGATCCCCACTACATAAAACCAATCCTGTAAGAGGTGTGCAACTCCCTTACTTTGTTCATGACTAACATCAACATCTCTTATGTGGCTACTTGTGCAAAAATCACTTTGGAAATGCATATTTGAAAGGGCCTTATTCATCATTTTATTGTCCTGTCTAACATTGTTACTTTGTTATTCATGGTAGTTATTTTTTTTTATAGTATTAGAGAGAACCAGAGTATGATGCGAACTTTTGTTGGGTAAATACTCTGAATTACTCCTTTATTCTTGTCACACTTAATTTTGCTTTCATTGTTTTAATTTTGCTTTTAATTTCCTTCTTTTATTCGTTTTGAAGTTTTTGTTGGGTTGGATAAATTTCTTTTACCCTGTTTGCAGTTAATTTAGCAATTGCATCATGCGCTGTGATGTTTAAATTTTCAAGATGAATTTTAAGATTTTCTACCCAGTACCTTGTGACTTTATAAAGATCAGTTACAGTAGTTTTTTTATTTTTTCCTTTGTCACATGCATTTTCTTACAATCAATGAGTACAGTGTATTTGTGGGGTGGACACTAGGTCTCTGTGTATGTTTAGCCCCATATTTATGTACTGTTTTATTTTTTAACTTTTGGAAGATTTAATATTTCCAAATTAGCATGTCAGGGTTTACGAAAGCAAACATGTTTTGTTCCCTGAAGGCATCACAAATGCAAATCAGAATGTTTTTTCCATGGATAAAGCATCCACCCTACATATTTGACTTACCTCATACAAGCTGACAAATTATTTTGGAGGGGTGTTGCATTTAAGTTCTCTCATCACTGCTTTCTTCTATGTTGACCTACATGAGTTATGGGTCTCCCTGTACAGAAGAAAGCAAAGACAAGTCTCTCTCCCCCTCAAATATTGTCTCCACCAGTGTACAGGCAGTCCCCGGGTTACGACGGGTTCGGTTTACGACGTTCCGAGGTTAAGGCGCTTCTCAATTATATTCATCAGACATTATTTCCAGGGTTACGACACATGTTCCAGGGTTACGACGCCTACAACACTGATCTGGCAGATGAAATATGACACCAAAAATGCAAAATAATCAATGTTTGAAGGTTTTTTTGATGAAAAATGTAGTAAGAATGCAGTTTACATAGTTTTCAATGCACCCAAAGCATTAAAAGTAAGGTTTTCTTAGGATTTTTTACTATGTTCTGGCTTACGATGCTTCTCAAGAACAGAACCCCCGTCATAACCCGGGGACTGCCTATACTTGTTTCTCTGGTTTTCCTTTATCACAGCATGGCTTGGATGTTGACTGAGATATCTCTGATCAGTTTAAGAACTATGAGAGAGAATTTCTCCAAAACCTCTCATTTGGGACTTTGCACCAGGCTGATGCAATCTCCATACACAAATACAACAAGATTCCTGGTTATTCAGTTATTGGTGGGGATTCCATTTCCAGCAGGGTGCTGATGAGCAAAAGTGCCATTAACCGAAACTTGGTGATTTATGGTGCTAATGGCGCTGATATCCAGTTAATGGCGTCTCCTTTAGGTATGTTATTGGCACCTTATGGGGTAATTCTAAAGAATAACTCCGCACAGACTGCAAGGAACGTAACTGCGAATACGACATACACTAGGGATTGTAGCGTCCAATGTATTTCGCCATGTTTAGTATTGGCCCCTGGGGGTTAATTACAGTCGACCGCCAAAAAATAACGGTAAATTCTTAATAAGCAACCTGAATACTATAGGAAACTGTAATTTCCAAAGAAATACCCGACGCGGAGTTATTTAGATTTACCCCTAATGGTGCCGATAACCAGAACTCGGCATGTTATGGCACCATAAATCACTGATTTTATGGTGCTAGACAAGTGCCATAAAACTGGATCGTCAATAACTTTGGGATCCTTGAGGTCTGTCACAAGTTCCTTAGCTGGATAGGAAACATTCCAAGAATTGGTCATCTGGTGGCCTCTCCATTGGTGGGAAGGATTAAGCATGTATATGTAATAGTAATCCTTTATCCTGGAAGGATGCACTTTGGTGACTTAACACCCTTGAACATGAAGTATTCTATGACCAGTGGGTTTGCATGCAAAATTATGTTTGTCATAAATACATTGTACAGGATTCGGTTTCATAGTTTTTGTTATTTTCTTGAACAGATGAACCCCATGGCGGTTATTCGCAGCTTACTGAAGAGCAACAGAAAGACGTGCGTGTGCTCGCTGGAATTGGCTACTCTGTAAGAGGAGATCCTAGACCCACTACAGGTATGTAGCCATTTAATTTCTTCCACATACTATCAGCGTATAAAATACTTTCAGTGAATAAAATACTTTTACTATTATTTTTCAGATAAACCCTGTTCATATAGAACAAGCTCACAGGGCCACTGATTTGAACTTCAAGCTTCCAAAGAATACATTGAACTTATGTTATTTCTGGGCTCAGTTCGTGTCGCTGCGTGAAATAATCCTTTAGTTCATTATTTCTAAGGTAAATGAGCTAACTGACACGAACCCATATCCCAGAAATAGATTTTTCCTACGTCAAAATCCTTTATTTCAGTTCTATATTGCATGTTTTAATTCCTTTTTTTTCTTTAAAGCTGGACGCTTGTGCTTGTGGAAGCACCCACCCGAAATAGACCGTCGCAAAGATGTCGAATTCATGACATTTGAGAGATATCGAAATTCATTAACCCTCAACTGTGACGATGGTAATGTATCATTTCACAGTGTTTGGCCTCTGCTAAATTAAATATTTAGGGAGTGATTGTTCTTCTCTAGTTAACGAATAAATTCTGGCTTCAAGAGTGACTTTCTTTTTCTTCTTAAGGAATGTAGTCCTGGCTATGTCAAGATATTAAATTTAAAACACACTTTTAACATAGCAGGCCTCTTTGTATCGACTGTCATATGTTCTACCTATTTCAAAGGGTAAAGCATAAAGATATTCAAAAAATTAAAACATGCTTTTTACATAACCAGGCTTTTTTGTAATGTTAGTCATTTGTGTTGTTTTTTTTTTAGGGTAAAGCATGAAGATCTGCAAATTTAAAACATACTTTTACATAGTAAGGGAGTTTTTTATAATTGTCATTTGTTCTATTTCAGATGATAAAGCATCAAATATTTAAATTTAAAACATGCTTTTTACATGGCCAGGCTATTTTCTAATGTTTGTCATTTGTGCTGTATGTACTTCAGAAAGTAAACAAAGATATTTAAATTTAAAACATGCTTTTCACTTAGCCAGGCCTTTTTGTAATCCCCATCATTTGTTCTACCTACTTCAGAAAGTAAAGCATCAAAGATATTCCAATTAAAAATGCTCTTTTACAAAGCCAGGCCTTTTTATGATGTTTTTCAATTCCTCTATCTATTTTAGAAGGCAAAGCTGCTGTGCTAGAGTTCACACCCAACAAATCTTGGCCAGACATAGTCTACTACAACAGCTGGACAGGAAAGAACATGGGATGGCGTCTCTACATCCTCGACGAAATAAACACAGAAAAGATCTTGAGGGAAGCAGCAAGTAACAGCATGTTGGTGTCGGTTCCAGCAATCCATGTTTATATTTTGATAGCTCTCGGACTTTGGTCATACCTTATGGTATTAGTATGAGAGGGAAGTTTTACTCAATACATTAGGTTGATATAAAAACTCCCCAAAAGCCTTTTATACTTCGAATACTTTTAATTGTAGGTAACCCGAGGTACAGTTTGCATTGGGGTACATTCATGACCGTTGTGATGCAAATTTTGCAGTTGTTTATATTTCTATGATACAGTGCATCAACTTAATTTTCCTAAATCTCGCCTAATAATCTGTTGCCTTGATAGGAAATTGAACCTTAGTTAAAAATTATTTTTGCATATCAGTTAACTCCACTTAGACATGTAAAAAATATTTAAGTACAAATTGCCATTGGTCTGAATTCTAGATGATGTTCATTATAAAAAAAAAAAAATAAGTTAAAATGGTTAACTTTCATAATATTAGCTCTCCCTTTTATTTATTTTTCTGCATCATGCTTGAAGTAGGCCTGTTAGCCTTGTGTTGAAGTTGCTACAAATTAGTTATTTCTCACCCACAGTGAACTTGAAAGCTCTAGAACAGCTCCAGTCAGTGGTGTTGGGAGGAAGTCACTCCCAGTGAAGTAGGGTTTATGTTTATGAAAATGTTTTATGAAAATTTAAAATTTTTGCTGTCCATACAGTAAGCACTCTACCTTAGGAGTACATATTGCTATTATGGAACGAGGCTAGCAATGGTTCGTAAGCATTTTTGTTTACCGTACCTTTATTCATATTCTCTCTCTCTTTCATTCCTACCGATTGTTTCATAGTGCAACTGTGAGGTTGTCCTCCCGTTACACTTTGAAAACATTTTGACTGTCGGTTTCTCTTTCATTGCTGAATAACCTCATAATCCTGAGTGCTTGGTCTAGGCCAAAATTTTACATTCTATTATAATCAGCATTTTGTCTGATGGGAGAACTACAGAAAAGTTGGCTGTCAGAGTAAGGTCCCATTTTTATAACATGCTCATAGGCAATGGAATTCCTTCTTATTAGCTGATGTATATTTTACCCTTCTGCTTTAGCTGTTTTGCATGTCTAAGAAGTTAATTAGGACCAAATTCTGGCCGTGACCTTGTCGTCTGGACTACTGTTGTGATAATTTATTTTGATAGCAGACATCTTTTTTTGAGATTTTCTAAACTACTGCATTGATGTGATTTTTTCTTACCAGGCTTTTTGTGCTCAAACTATTAGGTTTGGATAATCTGTTGTGTATACCTTTTAATATCTGCTCCCTTCATGAAAAATGGCAATTTTGTTTTGCAGTTACATTAACAGATGGTGATAAGATCAGAGAACTTCCAACTTTGCTCAGTAGGCTTGGCTGTATAGTTTCATCATGTGATTTTGTGGAAAGCTCGACTTTGAGATTCATGAGCTTTCTGGCATGTAGTCCAGTGCCCTAAGTTGTGAAAGATTTTTTACTTTGACAAGATGGTGTATTCTCTGCAAACCAAAGTTTAAGAACATCCAAAAACTGACCGTCAGAGTTGAGAAGCTGTGATTTTAAAAAATGCTTTTTCATAGAGCAAGAACATAATGGGTAGTGGCCCTCAAATGCATCACAGTATCAAGGGAGTATAATTCACATGAAAGCAGTCCCTAAATTTCAGTAATACTCTATAGAATTCTGTGCAATCAAGACTCAAGAACCACTAAGGTCAACTGATATCTTGTCTTGCCTATGTAGAATTTTAGATGACTAAAGTGTAGGAAGTGCTTAGTGCTTAATACTGATATTGTGTGAGGGTCATCAGCCAAAATATTGTTGTTCACATATCTTTTGAAATCAGTTTCCTGATTGTCATACGTGTCTGTTCAAGACAATCTAGATTTATGTGGCCTGCAGAGATGAAAACTGGCAGTAGAAGAGTAAGTTCTTTTCATCTCACAGCTGATAGTGCTAAGATTTTAACTGAGGATGGTATCTAACCTCCTGATCTTAAATGTGTACAGCCTGCATCTTTAAAAAGGACCTTTGGCAGTGGTGTTCTGTGAAAGAAGCATACCATTGGTGTGTTGAGGTTAATCATTAATAGTTTGCAGTGCTCTAAGTGAGCAAAGTTTGATCAACTTCAAAGTTAGGTAGTTGCCTGTTTCGTGATGTGTGTCCTGACCGCCAGTGTTAGTCCTCTACTAATCCCTAAGAACATCAGAGATGGAAGACTGAACAACTTTTTTGGCAGTACAAGACTAAAGATGTCCTGAGGAGGCCACATCCTCAGAGTGATTAGGAAAACTGAAAAAGTACATTCTTTGACAGATGATGGTCAGCTTCCCATCAGACATTCTAAAAAGATTGGTCGTCACTTGTTCAACAGTGATCTGAGCCTTGGACTGTCCTGCAATGAAGACTAGACCCTCAGTTGAACAATTCACACTAGATGTATAAAGATAAGGATACCACTTACCTTCAAATATCAGATACTAACTCTTAACGGGCTGCTCCATTGAGCAACCAGTCAACTACTGTCCGATACCTTTGAGTGAATGGTATCCTTATCTTTATATTTTTAGTGTGGATTGTTCAACTGAGCTTCTGGTCTTCATTACAGAAGGTCAGTCCAAGCCATACAGGGTTCAATGAAGGGACTACAAACTTTTTTTTTTATCACCATTGAGAGAGGCAACGCCCAGTCTTAATATGATGCCTGATGGGAAGCTAATCCATCATTTGCCCGAGAAAGTAGCAGTTTTGCTAATTGCTCTTGAGGATGTGGCCTCCTCAGAAACTTTATTTCAACATCATTTTGTGCTGCCAAAAGAGTTGTTCAGTCTTCCATGATCTCTGATGTCCTTGGGGATTAGTAGAGGACTAACACTGGCAGTCAGGAGACACATCAAGAAACAGTCAACTAACTTTGAAGGCCACAAAATTTCGCCCACTCAGTTGGAAGCAGGCTTCATCCTCCATGAACAAAGAGCACCGCATACCACTTTGGTCAACTTCAAACCAGTGAATACCATGTGCCTCTGCTTTGGAAACTGGAGTGGGTTGTCAGCATGATATTTGGGCAGCTGTCAATCTAGAGGAAATATTCTTTAAAGTTTTCTTGTAATCCTAATTCATGGCAACTCTTCAAATAACTGGTGCACTCGTAGGCTTGACAAAAAGAACTTAGTATGTCCAACATCAAATCATCTGTTTGATGCTCAAGTCAAAGATTTCCTTTATTTCAAGAACTACTACATCTCTTGGCAGGTTTTGTAGTGTGCAGTATACTAAGTTTCACTGTGTTTGGAGGTTATAATCACTATTTTCATAAGTATGTACTGTACTTGTTATATGTGAAACCTTGTAAAAATATCCAATATGCTTAAGATTGTAATCGCTGTACAGTAAATAAAAAGTTAATTTACACATTTTCTATTATTTCATCTTGTATTTCCCTAATCCAGTGGTTGCCATCACTTAAAAATAATCCACATGTACAGACTCCTGATACAAGGCAGAGAAATATTTTACAATGAATTAACAGGGCAAAGAAATATTAACAATGAAAAGTGATTTTTTTAATTTGAATTATACTGTACATAAAAGTTGGGCTGTTATTCACAGTAATGATTTTCTGACTAGTTACAAAATGACATCAATTCCTGAAGTTATGGTAAAAAAATGTGCAGGAGTATTTTTATAAGACCTAAGATGTTCCATTTGCACAAACTTGCTGAAAGATTTTCCATTATATCTACCTTGGAAATGCATATTAGGTATGTATAACTTCTGTAAATGCATAAAGCAGCAACAAGACTAAATTTTAAGATAAAACAATGCAATAATGTCTGTCTCTCTAATAAGGCCAAGTTTGCTGCAATACGTTGAACCAAGCATTTTCAAGTCAGAATATCTTTAATCTTTCGAGCAACAGGACAGATGGTATAAGTCACTGAAAGGCAGCTGCAATAACTAGTTATAAAATGTTGACTAAGAGTTTCTTAGCTATATACAAATGTTAAAGCATTGTGACACAAAAAAAATTATTCATTTTTCAGTCTTAGAAAACTAAACATAATAGATCTGTATCAGTAATGAGAAGTTTTGGATACAGCATTTATTACTGCTGTATATGCTGATTAACCACAAAATTGGGCATATGTTACTTTCATATTCTTGCATTAAACTAACAACTTCAGAAAATGTGCAGAAGTTGGATTTCACAAAAATTGTATATGAAATTTTAAAAAATAATAATTATTACAGTACAGAACTATCTACAACTCAATGTCCATCTACAAAACATACTGTATAAACATTACATCTAACTACAGAAGCTTACCACTGAGAAAAACTATATATATATAAATAAAAAAACTGGCTATTGAGGTGCCAATAAGAGGAACTATGTACTTGTTAAAACAATTCTGCCGATTAAAGCTGAATGCTTCTCCAATCATTATTAGTTGACAAGTTTAGCATTTTGAACCAGACCACTGAGCTAATCAGTCATTAAGTACAGATGTAAGAGGAAACTGAAACTAAACAGAAGAGCTAAACAGTACTAGCCTCTCTCAATAGGCATTTATGTGTATGAAAGACCCTTGATACACTTCAGACCCCATTCTTGCATACCACATCCTAATTGCAATTCAGGGGACCGAGATGAAACTGGAGGTTTGCTAATTTTAAAAGTTTGCTTTGAAGCACCTTCATTATTCCAAGAGAATCTTAAAGAAGCTATATGTATGTCCTATTAGATTTAAACAGAGCCTGACCTAGTGGGCTACTCGACCAATTTTCTGCATAACAATAATCCACCAATTTTCTACACAACCTAATGACCTAGTTGGCTACAAAAAACTCTGCCAACTCCCACTGGTAAAAAAAGATAATCTGCACAAAAGAAAAAAAAAATTTCAGATTTTTTTTTTTATAAAACCTTGTTTGGAAATAAGCTGACAAAAACCACATACAATGGCATATACAACAACTATGACAAAGGATATTAAACAAAAAGTTCCCCTGATGCAAACCTCTCTATCAATCCATTAACCTTTTAACATTTTGCTTTCAAAGTAAATGACCATAGTCTTCGTAAGAAGTTGCACTTAGCATAAACAAGAGGAAATTATAATCTCATTGTTATTACATAATTCTTCAAAAATGCTGTTCTATTTGCCGTCATACACTTTTTACGGTTGGATAAAAGGAATGTGTAAATGAAGTAACATTACTTCTACTTGTAAGATGTTGATCACAGCACTGCTTATCAATATTGAACGCTCAGAAGAAACATTACCACTGATTTCAAGAGATACTGTAACCAATGTAATGATGTCAAAAGATTTGCACTGATACTGTACTGCAACAGGACAGTTACAAATAAAATACATGTACATATGCTGTACAAAAGGTCTAGAAGTGTCTAGCATGAACTGTCCAAATTTAATAAGAAAAAAAAAAAAATGCTACTTGTAGTTGTATAACTTCATAATGACAGGAAACTGAACTGACTACAGAATCTGATATACTACAACTAATAAAATATTTATATACCAACAGCTGCTACTGAATTTTGATACAGTAACAACTCAACTTAATGGACCTCAACCTAACAGGCTTATGTACTGATCTGCTACATCATAACCTCTAATTTTTAACAGGGCGCCATTTTAGATGTAATTTATTTTTAAGTAAATCTCTTAAATTGAATGCTAAAAGTGCACAGTACAAGTTTGTTTAGGATAGGAACTAGTATGTGGAATTGCTATTATCTGTAAGTTATCTAGAAAATATTGAGGGGCAGGCTACAACACAGAGTCCTTGTAACTTACTGACTGTTACTTATCAGAAAGCCAGACCTCAAACTCTCTTGTAAGTTGAAGAGCTACTGTACCTCAAAAAATGTCAAAATTGTCTTTTTAAATATTAAAATAAAAGGTTTTAAGGTGTCATGGATTATCTCTTCATATCATAGCGTAACTACTACTCGTCTTTCACTTATGCTATCAAGCTAAGCTGTATAATGTTGGCCTGAAGATGTTATCAAATAGCATACCCAGACAATTCAAAGGTCAAACTATATTTAACAGTGAATCTAAAACCAGCCTGATACATGTTAATTTACAAATAAGATGTTACAAATGGAACAGTCTCTCTGGAATATATATATATAATATATATATATAAAAAAAAAAAAAGTGCATAAAAACAAAATGATTATGTCAAGATTACAAAAGTATCATGGCATAGGCTTCGTAATACAATTGCTCGTACTGGATTTGTGCGCTACCTAGTAATATAAGATACAGTAAATATACAAACTAGGCTACCTGGCAAGATCTAAAGCTTGAAAATATCATCTGAAGTATTCAAAATATACATACTGTATATATATACAAGTACGCCTTCACCGAGACATTGTGGAACTTGAGTGGGTCTATACTACAACTAACCTAATGAATGTACTCCAACATATGTTGACTTAACTGAAACTTCATCTGAAAATGATGAACGGCATACTGGTGATGCAGCACGAAAGTTTACTGTCCCCCAGTGGTGAAAGCTTCTAAAACTCCAGAAGTTACAATCAATTTTGTAAGCTTAAAAAGAACATTGTGTGAATGAACAAGTTCATAGCAACTGCCTCACTTTCCACTAGTGTGAACAGGAAAACCATTACTTAAATATTGGAGACTTGCACAATACATAAAGACAAAATTGTTGATACGAAGTACTACATAGTATGAGCAAAAAACATAAGACCAGCAAATCAAACACTGGAGATAAAAGAACTTGGGTATAAAAAATGCAGCAGAGCTTAATGAATATAGTTATCACTTGAAAACTGGAGCTTCATACTATTTCTAAAATCCAACAGTATAAAAGATATCTACAGTACTTCAGCATATATCCAGGTTAAAAATGTAAATAGACTATTATCAAAAAACGGAATATATCTCCGAGGAGAGTACAGCAGTAGACAGCATCTGTTAGGGAAAGCCAAAATGTTTTGGTGTATGTAAGCATGAATATGAGACCTATGGTTTATGTTAATGCAAAATTTTACAAGTGCACAAATGAAAGGCTGTAATAGATACATAATAGTACCCAAGAAAAATCAGTTACCATGAAAATTTAAACTAAAAATTCAATGATTGAAAGACTCATGAAAATTGCTCTTAAACCTTCCAGTCTTTTAATCTGACATTTAAACTTTGTACAAAAACTTTGTTTTCGCCTGTCCTTCCAAACTGACAGAATCACTGTTTAGTACTTACTGTACTACCCCCAAAAGAATATGATTATTATCACAGATAATGCTGACCCAATATTATGACAGGTGCCTAATAGTGTTCAAGTCTATCTCTACATTGGCAGAGTCTGTTCAGTCAAGGTACAACACTAAGAAGATGAGAGTTGGCTACACAGCGAGATGCAAGACAACCTCTTTCGGAAAATAAGTTACCTTTGGTGTAGAACAACCAACAAACTACTGAATTTATTTCCTATTTTGCAAAATTACAATTCATGCCTCTCCTAACGTTGTGACAATGTTGGGTCATCCAAAGACTTATAATAATACCCATAAAACAGCATCTCCTCCTTTCTCATTTGGGGTTATTATAGTCTGTACAATTACACTGGGAAAATGAAATACAAAAAATACAGTACCAAATACAACAGCTGTTTCCTGCAGTTTATTCCTTGCCCAGGGCAACTACTACACAATACAATCTCCCTGTCGTCAGAAAAACTAGACACTGTACATAAACTTACAAAAATAAAAAAAAAAAGCCATTTAAAATAATGACTTGGTTTCTTAATTTCATGACAAAACAAATAGATTATCAAGTTTTTTACTTTTCCCATTTCGTTATTAAAATTACCTCTTCCTTCTAATTCACCTTTTGACTGTAAGTCCAGATTACCTCTTCACATTCACCTTTTCACTGTAAAAGTCAAAGTTCAACTTTCACATACAGCTGCAACACAAGGTATCTGAGTACACATGCCTTTACCAGTCAAAGTTCACTTTTAATAATATTACAATTTCCTTACTGCTCTTAAGGTGGAAATTATAACCTGGCAAGTTTTTTTTTTTTACAAAGAACAAAATAAATACAAGTATATCAGAAATCCACCAATATTTTTCCATTGACTACAGCCCTTTTACATAATTTACATCGTTATTTCAAAAAACTACACAGTTCTGTTTATGAAAAAATAGACTACCTTATCAATACTGTACAAAAAGCATACCACATCAGTCTGGTGGTAATAAAACTCTTACACTTAAATACAACTTTGTTTTTTAAATCACACTAAACTAATTACTCCAACAAATAATTACACCATCTCTCTCAACTTATAAACCGTTTACGGCTTCTGAAGCTTATAAAGATACGTAGAATAAGATCAGGTAAAAATCTCCTACTGCTGTAATAAGACAAGTCTGAAAAGTGACAACACCTCATTCCTTCGTCTCCTAAAAAAATATGGAGCCCTGTCCTGAACCCTTACCCTCTTGCCTCCCAAACCTTGTCATTTCAAAATGTGATGGTTTGGTGATGACTTGATAAAAATAACCATTAGCATCTGTTTTTTTTATCACCACTATAGTAAACACAGCAACAAACCACCCAACCACTCGGTTCACATTCGTACACCTTCTAGGCCTAGCCCAAAGTTTCTTTTACATTTTCGTTAACAACATCCACATACACTTCACACACATAACCCAGCCAGTGTGGGGCCATGCCAGCCCATCAAAGTGCTACAGTCAGGAGGGGCATCTGTCAATAAAACATCAGCCAAAATCATTTACGAAATGAAAATTGAAACCGCAGAGAGGTGGCTCATTCACAACTGCAACCCTGACTATGGATTAAGCTGAGATGATACACTGTACATATAGTATATGCTCATACATATACAGCACATATTACAGAGGTACACATCTTCATTTCATCTACAACTATATAGATAAAAAGATTATTTCACAGTTCTCACATGCTTAGCAAACTTGGTAACTGGATCAACTGAAAATGTTGAAGATTCTGACAAAATTTCCTCAAACAAATTTCTCCCAAGATTTGTCGTTTGATTGAAATTAAGGAAACAAGGATTACCATATAATGTTAGGTGGTTTACCCTGAAGGCCAAATTAATAAGTACTATACAGATTAAATTTTCTTTTCTAAATTCCAGAGAATGGGCCAGATTGAATGTTCACTGAAATATATCCATAGGTCAAATGAATATGACTAATCTGCTTTATCTCCTCATAAATCACTTGGCTGTATGCCTACTATGTTTTGCCATTTACCCATAATCCTATGTAAGGGTGCAGCATTTATAATATAGTCCCATATAATCTATGAAATCATCCATGAACAGTTAACATCCATTCTTATCACAGCACAAACTACGCCAATGCTTTGCACTTTTATTTTTGACACTTCTATCGTGTGTCTCTGTTCAGTGTACACGACCTGTTCTGTATTTTAAGGCCGAGAGCTCAGAAACATATTTCCAGGACCTATGGATAAAAAATTAAATAAACATTTCAGTGCTCCAATGAAAGTCACTGAATGATTACAGCAGAGAAACTACAACAGCTCACAATTAACTTCTCGTGAAAGTTACTTTGGTTAAAATGAATTAAATTCCTCAAAAGATTATTTATATCACCTCTAGTAGTCTAGCAGATTCACCGATCCTTAGTTGAAACAAAACTGATGTTTTACATAGGTTACAACTAAGGAAGTAGTGCCATTGTGTCCATGTTTGTAATCCACAAGCAGTTAAATCACGTTGCAAAATTGGAGCACAGCTGAAATCATTTCCATTGAAATCCATTTAATTTTAATCAGATACAAGTGAAATTAAACATAAGAAAATTAGGAGGCCACAAACCTCTGCTAAGGTCCAGCACTAACCCCCTAAAAGGATCACTTCTTCCAAAAAGTTGCAGTCCTATCTCTTCCAAAATTTAATTACAGTAGTACCTCGAGATACGAAATTAATCCGTTCCGAGGCGGCCTTCGTATCATGAAGTTTTCGTATCTTGGACCACATTTTACATGTAAAATGGCTAATCCATTCCAAGCCCTCCAAAAGCACCCCAGTAAATTATATTTCCAGGCCTAAAACACATGTTTAGGGTTACGACACCGATCCGACGGAAGAAATAAGACTCCAAAAAGGCAAAATACTGTACATACTTGAGTAATATTCAACTGCATGTAATGTTCAACCCCTTTTATTAGGACTTTAGCATATGTTCTTTAGCAATAAGCCTAGCCTATGTTAGTGGTTGCTACTGTAGCCTAGTCTATGATTCTGACATCTAAACCTAGGAGCTAAAAGCTTAGAATAGGCCAATAAAATGTATAAATAATCAGTATGTACTCATTTCAAATAATTATTAATTAATCATTAACTATAATACACAAACAAACAAACAAAAAAAAAAACCTTCCAATCGATTTTTGCATTCAGCTCTTACCCGTCTTACGAGTACCGAACGAACACCAAGCAATCATTTTTCCTAGCACACAGTAAGCCATAAATTTTCATTAGAATCTCTCTTCAACTAATGAAACTACCAAACAGTATAATAACCATTCATTTCTATTCTTTATTCTATCTTTACCTAATGGAGATACGTACCGAGTTACTGACAGCTATAATGAAACATACGTATACGTAACGTAATAATAAAACAAGAAGAAGAATTCTAAAATATACGTATTTGTTGGCAGTCTGATTTATTTTATATTTTATGATATCTAATTCACAATTTTTTTATTAAATGTATTCCATCTACTCACTTCAAATAATTATTAAGTAACCATTAATTATAATAAACAAACAAAAAGTTTCCAAACTTCTGTTTACCTCCAGCACCTACGAGTATCGAACAATCGCCAAGCAATCACTTTACACAGTAAGCCATAAATTTTCATTATCTCTCTTCAACTACTGAAACTACCAAACAGTATAATAACCATTCATTTCTATTCTTTATTCTATTTTTACCTAATGGCTTCTTTTTTTATTAAATGTATTGCATGAATAAGTTTTTCAATTTACAGCATCCTTTTACCATTTAGAATACTTAAAGCACAAGGGGTAGATGCTGACCAATAGGAGAGCAGGACCTTATGGTGTGACTAGCATCAGGAACCAATGGGAGAGCGGGAGGATGGTGGCGAGTGTCAGTTGGCGGCGCGGGAGTTTTAAAATTGTTCTCGGTGGTCTGGGCGAATCTTAGGACTTTACAGCAACAACCTTTCGTATCTTGAAAACTTTTCGTATGTAGAGCTGTAAAATTTTGCGTATTTGCTTTCGTATCTTGAGTTTTTCGTAAGTTGAGCCTTTCGTATGTTGAGGTACCACTGTACTTGTTAGTCACAAGGCCTACCTTATTTACCTTGCCTGACAGAGATAATAATTCAGATCTGACCTATTTCTTTTGCAGAATCCCTTAATCTCCAACTGAAAAATATATCCTGTCTTGATGTTTAACAAAAACTAATTTCCTATTTAAAAAAATGGATTAAAGGTACATGAATTGTATATAAAAAAAATTCATCTGTAGTATAACTTGACTGATCCTTCTGTAGCTTAACTTGACCACCAGATCAAATCACAATCATAAACTGAACAAAACAAAAATATTCTCTTTTGTAGTTACAAAAACAATTTTCTGTTTTACCAAATGTCTTAACATTACATTAATAAATAAAAGAAAAACTAAAACGAACTTTCTTTAAACAACATGACAATCAGAGTAAAATATATCTTGCTGGGTGACATCTCATATACAAATAGGGAGGGCTGGTTGCTGTGATCTACTCTGAACATGAACACAAGTTCATCTACTTCATTTCCCTAAAGCTTCACTGCACTGCTTTCGTGTAATACTTGAGAAAACACAAAATTTGTAAACAATCATCCATCCTTGCTTGCTTGTCATAAGTGTTTATGTAAACAAAATGAACCAAAATGATATTTCATAAAAATCTTGGGAGCTTGGCTGTACCTTGTATAGCCACGTAATTAAACTAAACATTTCTGTTTATCAATATACACAATGGGATTCTGTAATCCCTTTCAAGCACACACAACCACACAAACAAAAGTATATATATGATATGTATCATATATAATATATATATATTAAATATATATATATATATATTATATATATATATCTATATATATATATATATATATATATATATATATATATATATATATATATATATATAATATATATATATATATATATATATATACTGTATATATATAGTACCTTATCACACATTAGCTTAAACTCAAAAGACACCCATTTTGCAATTCCATCATACAACCAATACTGAAAATAACTTAATGCAGTGATTCGCACCTCTATGGGAGAAAAGCAGACACGCAACCTTTTTATTACCTTCAGGATAATAAAAGAAAACCTCTCTTTCCCCAAACCAAACCACCTGTTTCGTGGCAGTGATATTGTTAAGACAGCATCCAGTGCTGCATTTCTTTGGTCATGGAAGAAATAACTTGCTATCTGTGATGTACTCGACACTACAGGATGAGGGAAGGACAATAGGATACACACAGATGTCGAGGACAGCATTTGTATTGATGTGGGTCAAAGTGCACTTAAATTAATATTCTTTGCACTCAGTCACCGAACTTTTGTCCATCTACTTCCCATGTCCTTTGTTTTAATCTTCACATGGGGGATCCCTCCATAGGAACATGCATAAACACTCGTATTGTATTCATATAGACAAATACATTAATTTTCTTAATGTACTCATGTAAACAAATACTTGTACTTTCAATAATTCAATAAGTAATCATCCATTACTTACAAAATAATTTTTGAGGAAAAGTACCTATCTTCTACATACATGTAAACCCTGACAAAAGTGGATTTTGTTCTTGTGCCATACTTCCACCTCCAAACTTATCACTGCCCAGAAGTCACTTCCGATTCACATAGGGAAACCAAGAGGAGGACAGACAGACAGACAGACAGACAGACAGACAGACAGAAGACAACCTGCATATGAGGTCAAGTCAAGGTCATTTGTGTATTCTACCCACAGTTGCCTTCCTTTCGTCTTACAGCAGTAGGAGGAGGGGAGTTGAGCGATTGAATAAGACCATTTATCACAATGATGACACTTAATGCATACGGATGAAGGACTCCAGGTGTGTCGGAACTTCCCCACTGTAGGGGATCCTGTACTGTTGGATAACTCGTGCTGCCAGACACTTCAAGGTGGTGTAGTTCAGTATGTTTATGTGGCACTTCGAGTTCTGCCGCAGGAAGGTGCTGGGCCGTTCCCCGAGGGAGGTCACTTGGTCGACGTGAGCTCCCGCCTCCAGTAGGACTTCGACGATCTGAAAGAAACCATCAAGAGTCAGTTTGGACAATGAGGTGATTCTATACAATGTTGAATAATAATAATAATCAGGTAATAACCTATGCAGAAAGTATAAACTATGTAATTTGCAGAAAGTATAAACTATGTAATTTTATATCATTAACAGTTCCAGAGGTCCTTTATTCATCACATCATTAGACTGCGGAAGTTTCCCAGAGGGTGTTGTGCGATTGTAACTTCAAAAATTCAACTGAAGATGCAATGCTAATATTACTTCCCTAATACTATTTTCCTTGCATTTTAATACAGTTTTACCTATTCATTCATATTTTTCTTTTTTGACAACCGAGATCTCTTCTTTCTGTTTTTCTCTTTAGCTCTTACTTCTTCCTATTAAATAACATTCTTTGGAAGCTTGAATTTAAAGTCAATGGCCCCCTGGGGCTGTTCCATATGAACAATATTTATCTTGAAAATAATAATAATTACAGCTCTCCTCGGCACTGATTGCTTGGGAAAGGATCTTTACCATAATTTCCTCAGTCTACTCAGCTGTAAATGAGTACCTATTCCTGATGGGGTAGAGTCCAGGTATGGGTTAAATAGCAAAACTCAGCAATGATGATTAAAGATTAAACAAAAACGACGTAAATGGAACCTCTGGCAACAGAGGAGCTTCATCCGGCAGCCAGGTATTCAGCCCAATTGAAGGGGAAGACAGTCAGGTACTTGGAGGTCATCATCCAGCAACTGACCATCACAACGACTGTAACCAACAACCAGAGACTGGAGCTACAGAAGCAAACCAGAGGAAGAAATGGACAAGAGAAGAAAATAAGGAAATATGGAAATGCTAAATCAGAAGCAACCTGACGGAGAGAGGATATAGAAGAAGATTGGTCAACATCTGGAATGAGAGGAATAACACCCCCCAAACAAAGCAGAGGCTGGCAGACCAAGTAAGGAACATAAAGAAAAAGAACTGGCTCTCCCTAACAGAAACAGAAGAACTGGAAAGGGAAATGACACACAGCAACGTATTACTAGAAGACGAACTGAGAGATGATGCCACAGAAGACGACAAGGATGAGGTATCAAACAACGACACACAGAAACACCGACAAAGTGACAGAGGACAGAATGGGTAGAAAAGATCAGACAATGGATGGAGCCAGATACAGAGAGAACAAAGATCCCTTCCATGAAAGCCTACAACACTAAGAAATTAAGGGAGAAAACAAGTGAGGTCAGTGAAATACTGGGAATAATACACACCACCAGTATCAAAGAAACAAATAACTTGGCAGGAGCAAGATTAGAAGCAGAACTGATGGAGAAACGAACACCAACACAACCAGCTCAACCAACCCAACGGAAACCAAAACAACAACTGCCTTGAAAAAGGCGCCAGGAAAAGCAAATCATGGCGATGAGATCTGACTTGAGTAAACTGAAAGAGATGGCAGAAAAAGGCTAAGAAGCAAGAAAACAAGGAGGAACTGAACGAGAAAATACAAAGTTACAGGAGAGGGGACTAAAAAACAACACAATAGAAGATGTAAAACAGAGGATTAAGGTGGAGGCCAGGGCACATAAAGGGGGACCAAGGGTACCTGAACACGAATAAGGGATACCAACAGAACAAACTATTCGGAACCAATCAGAAAAGACTATACAGCACCTAAGAGGGGAAGACAACCACCAAGAAATTCTTGAAGCCAAACCAAGTAAGAGACTCTGGGAAAACATATGGAGCAATCCGGTATCACACAACAAACATGCAACATGGCTCCAGGAAGTCAAGGAAGAAGAAACAGGGAGAATAAAACAAAGATTCACCGAGATCCGACAGACACAGTCAGACACCAACTAAAGAAAATACCCAACTGGAAAGCCCCAGGTCCATATGAAGTCTATGAATACTGGCTCAAAAACTTCAAGGCTCTACACCCACGAATAGCAGAACAACTCCAGCACTGTATCACAAATCACCATGCGCCCAAATGAATGACCACAAGAAGAACATTCTTAGTACAAAAAGACAAGAATAAGGGAAATATAGCCAGTAACTACAGGCTATCACCTGTCTACCAATAATGTGGAAGTTACTAACAGGTATCATCAGTGAAAGGCTGTACAACTACCTAGAGGATACAAACACCATCCCCCACCAACAGAAAGGCTGCAGAAGGAAGTGAAGGGGCACAAAAGACGCTCCTGATAGACAAAATAGTAATGAAGAACAGTAGGAGAAGGAAAACCAACCTAAGCATGGCATGGATAGACTATAAGAAAGCCTTCGACATGATACCACACACATGGCTAATAGAATGTCCGAAAATATATGGGGCAGAGGAAAACACCATCAGCTTCCTCAAAAACACAATGCACAACTGGAATACAATAATTACAAGCTCTGGAATAAGACTAGCAGAGGTTAATATCAGGAGAGGGATCTTCCAGGGCGACTCACTGTCCCCACTACTCTTCGTAGTAGCCATGATTCCCATGATAAAAGTACTGCAGAAGATGGATGGTGGGTACCAACTCAAGAAAAGAGGCAACAGAATTAACCATCTGATGTTCATGGATGACATCAAGCTGTTTAGTAAGAGCATCAAGAAAACAGATACCCTAATCCAGACTGTTAAGATTGTATCTGGCGACATCAGGATGGAGTTTGGAATAGAAAAATGTACCTTGGTCAACATACAAAAGGGCAAAGTAACAAGGACTGAAGGGAGACAAAGCTACCAGATGGGAACAACATCAAACACATAGATGAGACGGGATACAAATACCTGGGAATAATGGAAGGAGGGAATATAAAACACCAAGAGATGAAGGACACGATCAGGAAAGAATATATGCAGAGACTCAAGGTGATACTCAAGTCAAAACTCAACACCGGAAATATGATAAAAGCCATAAACACATGGGCAGTGCCAGCAATCAGATACAGCGCAGGAACAGTGGAATGGACGAAGGCAGAACTTCACAGCATAGACCAGAAAACAAGGAAACATATGACAATACACAAAGCACTACACCCGAGCAAATACGGACAGACAATACATAACACGAAAGGAAGGAAGGAGGGGACTACTAAGCATAGAGGACTGCGTCAACATCGAGAACAGAGCACTGGGGCAACATATGAAAACCAGTGAAGACGAGTGGCTCAAGAGTGCATGGGAAGAAGGACTGATAAAAGTAGACAAAGACCCAGAAATATACAGACAGGAAAATGACAAGCAGAACAGAGGAATGGCACAACAAACCAATGCACGGACAATACATGAGACAGACTAAAGAACTAGCCAGCGATGACACGTGGCAATGGCTACAGTGGGGAGAGTTCAAGAAGGAAACTGAAGGAATGATAATAGCGGCACAAGATCAAGCCCTAAGAACCAGATATGTTCAAAGAACAATAGATGGAAATAACACCTCTCCCATATGAAGGAAGTGCAATACAAAAAATGAAACCATAAACCACATAGCAAGTGAATGTCCAGCACTTGCACAGAACCAGTACAAAAAGAGGCATGATTCAGTAGCAAAAGCCCTCCACTGGAGCCTGTGCAAGAAACATCAGCTACCTTGCAGTAATAAGTGGTACGAGCACCAACCTGAAGGAGTGATAGAAAACGATCAGGCAAAGATCCTCTGAGACTATGGTATCAGAACAGATAGGGTGATATGTACAAATAGACCAGACGTGACGTTGATTGACATAATCAAGAAGAAAGTATCACTCATTGATGTTGCGATACCATGGGACACCAGAGTTGATGAGAAAGAAAGGGAAAAAATGGATAAGTATCAAGACCTGAAAATCGAAATAAGAAGGATATGGGATTTGCCAGTGGAAATTGTACCCATAATCGAACACTAGGGACGATCCCAAGATCCATGAAAAGGAATCTGGAAAAACTAGAGGCTGAAATAGCTCCAGGACTCATGCAGAAGAGTGTGATCCTAGAAACGGCACACACAGTAAGAAAAGTGATGGACTCCTAAGGAGGCAGGATGCAACCCAGAAACCCACACTATAAATACCACCCAGTCGAATTGGAGGACTGTGATAGACCAAAAAAAATAAATAAATAATAATAATAATAATACAGTACGTACATACATTCTACAATATTGCTTAAAGATACCTCATCATATTCACATAGGCTGCAACTGGTACTCAAAAATTATTAAAACTTATTGTATATGATCCATGTTATATTACCAAATATGTACAATACACAACTTTCAGTGTTGTTAAGTCTACATTGTGTATAATCTTTCATATTAACAAACAAACTAATAAGCATATCTATTCTAAGATAATTTCAATTTATTTTTATTCAATATAGTTGTAGTAATTCATTTTTATAGATTTTTAAATTTTTCACTCAAGTACAAAAAGACTAATAGAAATATCTATTCTAACATTATTTCACTTTTTGTATCAAATAAAGTTGCAGTTGTTCATTTTTAAGACAATTTTCTATTTATCCCTAAAGTGTTTGCTCATATATGTTAATATAATCCCTCCTCCCCAACCTGTCCTACTCTCCACCATAGACTATCAATGAAGACCACATTCTCACTTGTTTTGCAACTAGTCAAACTACTTTTTTTTTTTTTACACAAATAATTCTCTAATGTCAACATCCGGACATTTATTTTCTATTCTTAAGTTACCGCAGTGTAACTCCAAAGACATTTCCTGCTGTTTCTAACCCCCCACCCCACACACACACTATCCTCTTGTTGAAACTATTATTATTATTATTATCATTATTATTTCAGAAGAGGAACCCCTATTCATATGGAACAAGCCCACCAAAGGGGGCCCATTAACTTGAAAAGTAAAACTTCCAAAGAATACATACTATGTTCACTTCCAAGAAGTAACAGAGTGACAGAAGGTAGCAGGAAATACACAAAGATGAGAGAAATTAAGGAAAAAAATGAATGAAATTAATATATAAACAGATGAATTGCATCTTCGCTGGAACTTCTGCTGAGGTTCTTATTGCACAACATACTCATGGAAATTGTTCCACAGCCTGTCAACATATATATATTTTTTATATAATATTTTACAACATGAGCTGTCCATCTGCACAAGTCCAACCTCATGCCAGTCCCAAGTGAGAGTTGTCATGGCCCGTTAAGAAACCGGGACCCTAATATTTATTCCGGAAATCAATTGCATTTTCGCTGAGCCGACAGTGTCTGGCATTCCTCGTCCGAGACTGTGACTGACCTCGACGTCTGACTCAGAAGAAGTATTGGTAGTTCGGCTGTTGGAGAGAGAGAGAGAGAGAGAGAGAGAGAGAGAGAGAGAGAGAGAGAGAGAGAGAGAGAGAATCCTACACGTGAACTTACCGAATACAATATGAAGCAGCAGTAGTAGTAGTTAGACCGTTGTTGTTATTGTTTACTGAGAGAGAGAGAGAGAGAGAGAGAGAGAGAGAGAGAGAGAGAGAGAGAGAGAGAGAGAGAGTACGTTTCACCGGATTTCCTAACAGGATGCAATAGGGTAAAGTGAAATAATTGGAATACAAGATGAAGTAGTTAGGCTGTTGTTATAACTGTTTGAGAGAGAGAGAGAGAGAGAGAGAGAGAGAGAGAGAGAGAGAGAGAGAGAGAGAGAGAGAGAGAGAGAATATTTGCTCAATTTCCTGAACAGGATGCGACATCACGTGTACTGACGAGAACAAAAGGTAATTTTAAAATGGCAATACGACAATAAGCCTATATAAAGTCTCCATGTTATACAAACCGTGAGAACCATGTATACGATATATAAACATCTTATGATAATAGGCCTATGGAAACTTCACGATATTAATTATACAATTAAATCGTGAGTTGCATATATGAAATACCTTACCAATTTTGATTTTCTGTTTATCTATCATAATTGCTAACTGTAGGCCTACGCCTACTGCCTCCGACATTTTTGGGGCTCATTTTGTTAATTTTTTTACCTAATGAATTTGTTTCGTGTTTCAGGATTTTAAGCTAACTGGTGCTCTCGAATATGACAAGGCTGCCAAAGTAGAAATGCAAATACTAAAACAGTACTCAATTTCATATAACGACTAGCGTACTAATCTCGGTATCCCGGTGACGTCACCCTTTGAGTGGAGGAAATCCCATTATGTTCTCACAGAGAGAGAGAGAGAGAGAGAGAGAGAGAGAGAGAGAGAGAGAGAGAGAGAGAGCTCCATTAGACGAGTTTACAAAACTGTTTGTTTGAACCGAAAGACGGCTTAGTCCTCTCTCTCTCTCTCTCTCTCTCTCTCTCTCTCCTTCCTGACTAGAGGTAGTGGCAAGGACGCGCACCACAGCAACCATGCAACGTACACGTGACTAATTATCTTCCTGAGAGAGAGAGAGAGAGAGAGAGAGAGAGAGAGAGAGAGAAGAGAGCACAAGCAACCTGACTCTGGAGCAATGTCCCGAAGGAAGGCACGCTGTTTTACTGCCCCAGGGGTTACTGGCCCCTTGGGGAAAGGGGCGGAGGTGGTAAAATAGAAACTGCTTGGTTCATGCCGATTCCCCTGTTAATGCTATTCCGTTGCTGCATTTTTCTATTTATTTTTTACTTTTTTTTTTTTTTTTTTTTTGCTGTGAGGAGGACAGCAAGAACATCATCGGCCTAGTTGGCAAGTGTAAGACACCTTCCCGAGAAAGAGAGAGAGAGAGAGAGAGAGAGAGAGAGAGAGAGAGAGAGAGAGAGAGAGAGCTTGAAATGCCTCAGTAACAACGCAACTAAACTTCCACTCTTCCCCCCTACCTATACCGGTGATACCAACACACAGCCCCCAACCCCCCTTATGAAGCTCGCGTCCTCTTAGAGCTTAGACAATTCGGATACCCCCACACTGGCGCTCTCTCTCTCTCTCTCTCTCTCTCTCTCTCTCTCTCTCTCTCTCTCTCTCCTTGGCGGTATGTTGACGGTGCATGTGGGGAGGGAGTTACTGTTCCATTTTATAGACCTACGCTGTTAATGATATCTCTTTTGCAGCTTTTGTTATTTTATAAATATTTAAAGCTGATCTGATATTTCCAATGGCTCCTCTTTTTTGAAGGTGGGGGGAGGGGGAGTTACTCTTCCATTTTATAGACCTATGATGTGATTTTTTAATAGCTTAAACTTTATTTATTATTATTATAAATATTTAAGCTAATTCAAATTAGAACGTGCAACCTTTCTTGGTTAAAATGTGTTTTGATTTCAAACTCGTTAATATCTAATTATCAATTACCTACAATCATTCATTTAAATGGCATAGCTACTGTAATATGGAATAAGACTATTTAATTATCACGGCACGGCAACCAATCAGTCAACACTGCATTTAAATCGTTACAGATTTAAATTATTAGAGAATTAAATATCTTATTGTTGAGATAATTAAATACAGATATTACAAGAAACTAAATTACCATAAATATTACTGTACTAATATAATTATTAATAGAGAATCAAATACAAATAATATTATTAGAGAATTTTATATCAAATATACCAATATTCTAGTTAAGATAATCATATTAGTAGAAAATTTAATATAAAATTTATTATTAAAGAATTAAAATACCGTAAATATTATCATTAGAGAACTAAATGCAATTAATATTATTAAAGAATTACATATAAAAATCACTGTACTAATATTACTGACAGAGGATTAAATATAAATATTATTAGAGAATTAAATATCATTAATATTACTATTAGACAAATATAAAAATTGCTGCACTAATATGATTATTGTTAAAGAATAAAATATAAGTATCATTAGAGAATTGAAAATCACATTATTATACCACGAATCTAACTCCCTTTACAAGCTGTCAATGACATCACAACAACAACAGTCAGGAAGTGACGTCACCACTGTGACATCACAATACATAAATGTATTTTACTCACGATATTAACGCGCGCGTATCAATGGATATAGAATGCGAACTACTTAAGTCAGTCATTAAATTATTTAATTTTACTTTCTCGTGAATAATGGGAAGGGAATATAGACTTCTTGTTTAATATATATATATATATATATATATATATATATATATATATATATATATATATATATTATATATATATATTATATAAGAGAGAGAGAGAGAGAGAGAGAGAGCAGAGAGAGAGAGAGAGAGAGAGCGCTACAATGTCCTTTAATATCTATCTAATTCACTCTACCTCGGAATTAACATATTTTTCATATAATGCTTGACCGAAGGGGGAATTTTTTTCTCGATAATAGACTTGCCTGGACCGGGGCGCGAACCCACGGAGCCTTTCAAATCCAGGTGGTGTAGTAGGTAAAGCTTCACTGACGTTCCTGGATTTGAAAAGCTCCATGGGTTCGCGCCCGGTCCAGGCAAAGTCTATTATCGAGAAAAAAATCCCCTTCGGTCAAGCATATATGAAAAAATATATTAATTCCGAGTAGAGCGAATTAAATATTAAAGGACATTGTAGCTCGATATTAGATATGATCAAGGAAATGTGATATGACTTTATTTATTATATATTATATATATATATAATATATATATATATATATACATATACATACATATATACATATATATATATATTATAGTATATATATATATATATATATATATATATAGAAGAATAATAATATCCTATGCATCGAATGCAAAAACTGAGATCTGCTTCCGGTAATGGACTGTTGTTAACCAGTCAAACTGTAGTACGACAATTTTGTAAACTGTTCACACATCTCCCTATATCAACTTATTATTAAAACTCCACATCCAATGCAATCATGAAATTGTAAGCATAGGTAAATTGCAAGGGTGAATGCATTATATAGGTGTATTTAAGAAAAGAAAAGTATTATCCTAACTTATATTGGAAAAGTAGTCCCTGATAAGAGAGTTAGGCAGAGCGCAGAGACCTATGATGACGTCATTCGGTGCTCAAAGGGATATCGAGAAACAATTGTCAGGGGAGGGTTGAGGAAAAGAAGATTGAAGAAAGAGAATATGAGCGGAGGTACAGTAAAAGGAATTAAAGGGGTTGCAGTTATGGAGGCTGCGTAGGACCTTATTAGAAATTGGACAGGGATTTGTAGGTGAGAGGCGGGGTTAACTTATATATCCTCTCGTGGTAGCTGTGTGGTTCAAGGCGCATCACTGTACGTCCTGATTTCTTGGTTCCTAGGTTCGCGCCCGGGAGCCGACGAAATCATCAACCAAAAATTCCCCTTCAGTTAACATATATGAAAATATATTAATTCTGAGGTAGAGCGAATTGGATATTAAAGGACATTTGTAGTTAAAGAGTATATATGAATCAAGGCGATGTGACCAAACCAGCTGGCACCTCATATTTACTTACTCCGGTACTTGAAGAGCCAACTTTCTACAATTCAACAAATCCGCAAATTAGCCATTTTAAAGAAGATGAGGAATTGGAATGATTCCTCAGGGCGTTTGGAAGAACAGAAAAAGAACATCGGAGAAATTTATGGCGTCGGGGGAAATATTTAAAAAAAAAATAAATAAATAAATAAAAATAAAAACTGCAAAGGTATTAAGAGTCAAGTCCTTTGTTGTCTTCTAAACACTCTCTTCCTCTTCACGAGCTGTGCGGCTAAATTTATCGACACCAGGAATGGTGGGTGACGTAGAGATGTCGCCCCGAAACGTCATTTAGACGGGAATTCTCACGCGTGGGGTACATGCGTAGATTATTCTGCCACGACTAATAAATAAATTCCGTGTGAACCGAAGCCATTGAAGGGACTTTCTCTCTAGCAAAATGCATAAATGGATTAAGTCTTGGCCATAAACCTCAATATTTCACGTCCTTTAATATATATATATATATATATATATAGGTATATATATATTATATATATATATAATATATATACACTACAAAAATATTTTTTACTTTAGACTACAGATGGATAAGTACCGTACAAAACTGAAGCCATTAAAAGGTCTTCCTCTCTGGTTAAATAAACAATTAAATATTATTTCATTAACTCAATACTTCATGTCTGAATAATTATATATACATACTGCACAAATAATTGTGTAAATAAACACCACCTTCTGTTACTACGATTCTGCAATGTATAAATAACCTACACTTGTTTCCTCAGCTGATGAATTGTGCATAAAAGGCGCGTTACTGTTCCAACACATGCCAGCCTTCACACGTGTTCGAATGAAACAAAACTATCACCACAGGTACAGGAAGATACAGAAGAAATACAGGCAGATACAGAAATAAAACCAGGGAACTGGGTTCACCTCCACGAAGGCATCTTAAGCAGGTGAGCCAACCACGTGCCAAGTTACAGAATGTGAGGTTTTGTAAACTCGGAAAAAAAAAAAAAAACTTGAAAGCAGTATCACAGCTGCTGTAGATGCTACAGCCATTGTGGTGGACAAGCAGAAAGAACTTCGTTATTTGCTAATAATGGAAATTATATGTTTACAGCAGCAGTAAAAGCAGTAGGTTTTACAGAAAAAGCAGTAAGGGAGAGATAATATTCTGCCAAAGCAGATGTCGTGTCTACAGTTAGTAAAAGCAGGAGGTTCTAAAGAAAAAGCAGTAAGGAAGGGATAATATTCTGCTAAAGGAGATAATACGTCTACACCAATATGAAAAGCAGTAGGCTCTACAGAAAGAGCATGAAGTTAGGGATAAGAAAATAAAATAGTCAGCACATATAATTCTAAAAATCGCTTTGTAATCTGCTACAAAAGGAGACAATATGTCTACATTACCGGTAATAGCAGTAACCACAGTAGCTTTTACAGATAAGGCAGTAAACTAGCCAGCAAACCGCCACAAGAAACATACTCGTGTTATGTATGTTGTATGTAGTATCGTTATGATGTATGTATTATGGTATGTATGCATATATATATAAATAATATATATTATATTAAGATATTATATATATATAATTATATATATATATATATATAATAACTTAATTCAATACGTACTATGATAAATAGAGCTTACAATGTTTGTTGTGATTTTCATTTATTTCATCAAGACATGGTCTTCTAGAATTATTTTCCCGAAAAATCTGATCCCATATTTGTTTTTTTACAAAGTTCTGAAAAATTTTCTAGATGAGAAATTTTGTCCCAGACCGGTGTACAGTACTCCTAGTAAAGATGTAAAGTACATTATATTGCCTTTTCTTGGTCATAGTAGCTACATGGTCCGAAAAAAGTTACAAGAAATACTTAAAACAGTTTTCCTCAAGTTAGTTTCAGGTTTGTTTTTAATAACCTTTTTACTATAGGATCACTTTTGAAGGCGAAGCCTGCTCTTCCTATGGACCTTAATTCGAGTGTCGTTTACTTGTTTACCTGTTCGCAGTGTGGTCTGCGATACGTGTGATCCAGTTCCCGCTGGCTAAGACACAATTCTGGAACACATGAGGTCTTTCTGTTAGAACTAGGTTTCCTCTTTCTAAACCACCTTTATCTGCCATAAAGGAACACAATTTAGTACAAGACCATCCTTTCACTCACCTGGATTTTAGAGTATTGTCCTTTTGCTCATAGACTATAACTGGTTCACTTAAGGTAGATGTCGTTGGGTGATCCCTATGCCTACGAGACGTTAGTTTGGCGGCCGCTGATTGGCTGGGAGCTGCCTACCTCCCGGTACCAGCCAATCAGCGGCCACCAAACAAACGTCTCGTAAGAATAAGGCTCATCCGAGAACTCACCTTAAGTGAATCAGTTATAGACCTTTTAATTTCTGAGTCGGTGTTTATTAAGAAGATGAAACCGGAATTGAACAACGACTCGTCCGGTATTCAACTAGCAATCGTATAATTTCACAGTAGGTACACAAAGTGGGTCGTTAGCCATTTTACTTTTGAGTGTGGTAGTTTCTTTATTTTTATTTTTGTGTTTTGCGTTTGTTTTAGTTTTTTTTCGTATTGTTTTGGCGTGTCCGTGCTGTTCGTTTTATTCAATTTTTTACTGAAGCATTTTGTCAGACAATTCATTTTAATGTAATTTTAGTGATTTCTCATCCTTGTCAAATTTTCAGACTGACGATTAGGTTTTAAACCTCGAAAGTTCGTTAAATAAAGAATGTTCTTCCTGGTCTTGGCAATATTATTTATCATTAAGCTAAGATTTCCAAGTAGCCGCCCAATTACTGAGACTATATATATATATATATATATATATATATATATATTATATATATAAATATATAAAAAAATAGCTACAAGTAGCTTCTACATAAAAAGCAGCAAGCGAAGGATAATGAAAGCAGAAATAAACAAAAAAAAATCAAGCAAATATACCACAAAAGTCATATATTATTACTGTACTACCGAAAGGCATCTGACAATTATATATCTCTGTAGCCACTACAAAACGGCTACGTGATGTTAATGAAAAAAAAGCCACTAAAGAGAAAAGCAATCACAACAACAGCTATAGAATACGCTGCAAAACGGACATTATAGCAAGTAAAAAGGCGTAAGCAGATCGTAAACAAAATATGCACTTGGAGAGTTCCTAGGGTCACTGTTGACCAAAAATACCCTTTGCTAAATTCGGACAGTTAAGTTCATCAGTACTCGACTGGAGAGAGAAGAGAGAGAGAGAGAGAGAGAGAGAGAGAGAGAGAGAGAGAGAGAGAGAGAGACTACGAACTTGTATATTAGCGAAAAACGGAGAGTCTACGAGCCTGTGTGCCAACGAAAAACGAGAGAGAGAGAGAGAGTCTACGACCTGTGACACAACGAAGAGAGAGAGAGAGAGAGAGAGAGAGAGAGAGAGAGAGAAAAAACAATGAACTTGTGGCAACAACAGAATACTAGGTAAACACGCATCAACCACAAATACGCTTTGTGCAAAAAGCGCGTGCACACTTTTTCCTACGCAACCTCAACTGCGCACTAAGTTATGCGCCATTATTTCAACGTTCTAAATTGAAAACCCGATTTAAAAATATAGTCTTTGGGTCAATGTGCACAAGTCGAGATCGCTAAATTTAGTTACAGTGAAAGTGAATGTACCGTAAGTGATACACATTAATACATTATATATATATATATATATATATATATATATATATATATTACATATATATATATATATATATATATATATATATATATATATGAATCTAATTCACTCTTCATATATATGTTAAACCGTAACCGAAGGGAATTTTTTAAAGTTCGGTTCATAACAAGAAAATGCTATATTGATTCTGAGGTAGAGCGAATCAGATATTAAAGGCATTTGTAGCATAATGTGTATATATGAATCACGGTGAGTTGATAAAACTCATAGGATATATAATAAATAAATAAATAAATAAATACATACATATACCATACGCAAAACACACGTGTGTGTGTATATATATTATATATACCTATATATATATATATATATATATATATATATATATATATATATACGCACATATATATTAGGTCGCGTGACCTATATAGATAAAATTAGGATCTATAAAAATTTACGCAGAATATTGGATCAAGGCCAATGGCTAAGTGCTAGGACTACGCGTATGAAGCGCTGAGGGGGAATTTGACTGTACGGTGGAAGAAAGGGAATATAAACGGAGGTACTGTAAAAGGAATGAAAGGGGTAGCAGCTAAGAGAAAAAAAAACACTACGGTCTACTTCCGTAGTTAATATTGACAATACTTGTAGAAGTATTTATTTGAAGCCACGAGACAACAATAAATACTTTTCCTTTCCATAATAAAAATATCGATATATTAAGGATACCAAAGGAATATTATTATCAGCCAACCAACACCTAAAAAATTATTGGCCAGTGTTTCGTTTAATCTTAGTTTAAGTTTCTATAGTTAATGTAAATAAACAATTTAATTATATATATATATATATATATATATATATATATATATATATATATATATATATATATATATATATATATATATATAAAGGCTACGCCAAATCTAACCAATTTATCCAACTTGGCATTCGTGTTTGGTCACGTGAGTTGAGAGAGAGAGAGAGAGAGGTATATATTATCAAGTGAAAATGGTATGCTAATATTCGCATAACCTTCACGCATAATTGAAAATTCCCTATTAAGGTAAGAGTATAAGATCAGTTATCATAGGATACCACGTGATTGGATGCAAGCACGCGCATAAAACAGGTTTCAAGTGATTTGCACAGATGATGCAACATCCCTCAGGTAAGGAGGTAGGTTGCATCGTCTCTCTCCTCTCTCTCTCTCTCTCTCTCAGCAGTTCATTCATATACTGTATAAGGTGTTTGAAGTCTCGTTTGAATTCCTTATAATTCTCTCTCTCTCTCTCTCTCCAGTTTATTCACATAGTGTACATTATATAGGCAAACCAATTTGAATTCTTTATATTCCATGAAAGTTAGGGAAATTCTCTCTCTCTCTCTTTCTCTAATAAATTGTACCTTGCCAGATAACAGTATGCTAGAGTTTGGCAATAAAATGCATCAGTATGAATGCCAATATACAGCAAAATCCTTAATATGTTCAAGACATCTTGCAATACTGCAATTTGCGGTGAAATTCCACATTATTACCTGGTTTCAATTGAAAATTCCCGCATAACTGCCCATTCAAAATTCAACATCAATTCGGGAATATATTTTCTTAATAGGTTGAAATATATTTACTGCAAAATCCTTAACATGGAAAAATGAAGTCCACATCAGTATACGTTTATGTAGTATATTGCTAAATACAGGTATTTAGCAATATACTACATATATACTGATGTGGACTTTATTTTTCAATGGGCAGCTGTGCGGGAATTTTCAATTGAAAACTTAAGCTAATATTGTAGAATTTCACCGGAAACTGTAGTATTGCAAGATAACTTGAACACATTAAAGATCACGAGAAAGTGATACCGAATAATCCTTACTAATATTTAAAATTACTTATAACGTTGCAACTTCCAAGTGAAATTCCACATGAATAACTTAAGTTTTCAATTGGAAATTCCCGCAGAGATGCCTCATTAAAAATGCAGTGTCAATTCGGGATATTTTTTTTTGTAAGGGATAACAATTGAAAGCTGCGTCAGGCATGTGGATTCAAACCTATTACTCATGCGTAGTTGACGATACAATATAACGATGAATCATCAGTGTCTGGGTGAGGTCTCTACAAACAAAGATGATTCACGGAGCGGGAATAAAAAGATTATTACATAAATACTCTACGTTAATCACGTACAGTACTTGTTTACGTGTTCGTCATCCTTCATTAGTTGAGTTGAATACAGAATTTAGGCCAAGGCCAAGCACTGGGACCTGAGAGGCCACTCAGCGCTGAAACAGGAACTGACAGTAAAGGTTTGAAGGTGTAAAAGGAGGAAAACCTCATAACAGTTGCACCGTGAATCAATGTTAGGAGAGGATGGAAAGTGAGATGATGAAAGCGAATATGAACGGAGGTACAGTAAAAGGAACGAAAGTGGTTGCAGCTAGGGGCCGTAGGCACGCTGTAAAGAACCTTAAGTAATGCCTACATTGCACCGCGTGAGGTCTACTGACGGTACTAACGCCCCCCCTACGGGAGTCATCCTTGTTTAGACGAAGCTTCAGCGTAACCACACCTATGAAAGATTTGATATATTATAATTCATATCAATATTATAATTAATGCCATTATAGAAGAGAAAGATTTATAAAACTATTATTATTATTATTGTTGTTGTTGTTGTTATTGTTGAAGCCAACACAACAGCAGAAAATAATAGAGGAACTTCCCATGAAAATAATTAGACTTATTATTATTATTATTATTATTAATAGCAGTAGTAGTAGTAGTAGTAAAACAAGAGAATTAGAAAAAAAGACCTACCAATGGAAAATGACCTCGAGAGAGAGTCCAGAGAAAGGAAAACGAGGTATTAAAATGCTCTTACTAACAGTTTTATACCAAGACGATTACAGTGACTGGGCCTGATTGCAAAGGATATAACCGGCCGCCCCCCCCACCCCCTTCTGTAAATAACCCACTGGGATGAAAACCCCCAACCGCCCCCCTCACCCCCTGGTGCGAGAAAAAGTACAAAAATGTAAACAAAAGGATTTCAAATCTCCACAAGACCTACAGAGGTTCAAATGAAGATGTTTACAAGCCAGAGAGAGAGAGAGAGAGAGAGAGAGAGAGAGAGAGAGAGAGAGAGAGATTAATTAACTATGACTGTTCCTTAATCATAACATAACAGACTAGTTGATCTACACAATATATATTATATAATTATATATAGTAATTATATATATATTAATATTATTATACATATGTATTATAATATTATACATTATACATTTATATTATATATATATATATTATATTTGTGTGTGTGGTGGTGTGTTGTGCCGTGTTACAAACAGCCAGAGAGAGAGAGAGAGGAGACGAGAGAGGAGGAGAAGAGAGAGGAGCTGATAATTTTCTGACAGGGGCCAATGAACTCTCACACGATAACACTGGCCTATTGGCTCAGACACACTATCGCATGCCAGACATACATGAGAGAGAGAGAGAGAATTTATGAATACACTGGCATGCACAGACACGTGACTGCCCGTGCAGAGAGAGAGAGAGAGAGAGAGAGAGAGAGAGAGAGAGAGAGAGAGAGAGAGAGAGATCAAATGTCAAGTTACTTCAACGTAGACAAAAACAGAGAGAGAGAGAGAGAGAGAGAGAGAGAGAGAGAGAGAGAGAGAGAGAGAGAGGAGAGAGAGGGAGGGGGGGGGGGGTTCTCTGAAGGTCGGCCAAGAGTGACACAACATCCGTTACCAGAACGCCATTCTGGACCAAGGCTGGATAAAATGAGAGAGAGAGAGAGAAGAGAGAGAGAGGGTGTAATTTCTACATATGTACAGTTTATTCACAAGATATGTAAAATCACAATAATAGTGTGCATTGTATAAATAAGTTTGTAGGTTTTTTTTGGAGAGAGAGAGAGAGAGAGAGAGAGAGAGAGAGAGAGAGAGAGAGAGAGAGAGAGAGAGCATAAACTAATACATATTCATCCAACACGTTCTGGAATAAGTGATCGATGAATCACGATTAGAGAGAGAGAGAGAGAGAGAGAGAGAGAGAGAGAGAGAGAGAGAGAGAGAGAGAGAGAGAGAGAGAGAGTGGAGTTGGGTTTGGAAATGTAACAGGAAGCCTCAGCTGGACTCTAGGATGATCCGCAGAGAGAGAGAGAGAGAGAGAGAGAGAGAGAGAGAGAGAGAGAGAGAGAGAAAGTGGAAACTGTCCACGCATGATGACGTGCAGAATTTTTTACGTTATCATGGGTTGCTGGTTCAGTTATTCATTCTCTCTCTCTCTCTCTCTCTACTCTCTCTCTCTCTCTCTCTCTCTCTCTCTCTCTCTCTCTCATATAGTACATAAATTATATTTATGCATACATATGCACACACACACACACACTACATACATATATAAAGGCAATTCAATTACTGTATGTCTGTTCGCTATGCACGCCCGGAGTGTGAAAGCTCGGGCTACTAAATTTTTACTACAGACTCCCCTCCTAGTCCCTGGAAGGTCTTAATCAAAATCCGAAATCTGAGGACAGTTTCCAAGGGGTCCATAACCACTCTTTTTCATACCCCCTCATTTATTTTACAACTCTCGGAGCTGACATCTATGCAGAAGTGTTTCTATAGGTGCGAACAGGTTCCCCAAAATACGGGGGCCATAGGGCACCTCAGTAGTAAAGAGGGCAACCCCCAGGGTGCCCTTTGGGAATTAAGTGCCCAAAGGGTCACAGATGCGGCGACTGCATTCAAATTTGGTCTACCATTCAAGATAAATGACTACAACGCATTTAACACCCACATCAGAGTTTAACTATAGGCAGAGTTTTGTCAAGGGCCGTTTAAGGGGCCTCGCTATGAAAATCTTCACCAAGCAACCTGTCGCAACATGTATGCGCCTGCCGTCGGCCGGCGATGCATGACTGAGCCGGTCAGTGACGCAGTAGCATTGGCTTGGGAAAGATGTACGTCCAGGTCACTTAGAAGAGAATGTACCTTCCATAACACGTCCTCAATACAAGAAATTTCATATATATATATTTTTATATTTTTGGCAGATGATAATGACTGGACCACAGTAACCCAAATTTGAGAGAACTTAACTAGGGGGAGATTGCCAAACAGATCAGTTTATCAAAAATGCCAAATTGCTCAAAAATACCACGAATTAATAACTTCCCAACAAAGATGTGAATCACTTATACATAAAAAATACACATGTATACACGTTTATACATACGTGTTTTTTATATAACCTCTTGCCTCGTGATGACAGTTATGAAAAAAATGGTTAAAAACTTGACTGGTTTCAGATTTGTTTCCGTGCCATATTCAAGTGATATACATACATGCATACAAACATATACTTACATACATATATAGTATTTTGATATATACTCAAAAGCTTAACAATCGTACACAATCTCTTGTCACGTGTTACTTAAATTCGTGAGGTTCCTTTCTCGAGACCAATTTCCTCCAAGGTCCCACGACTGACCCGAGCCGGGGAGGAGAGAGAGGAGAGAGAAGAAGAGGAGAGATGAGAGAGAGAGAATGATCGAGAGAGAGAGAGAGAGAGAGAGAGAGAGTTACGAGGATTATTGTTTCAGACTTGGACCATCCGAAGAGACGTCATATGCTCACTTATCTATAGAAGCAGGTTTTACAATTCATTGCCAGTATTTCTATGATTTTGTCTAGCTTCCTTGTCTTGTGTGTTAAGAAGTTCTCACAATGAGATGTGTTGTATCTCTTCAGTTCTAGTTTCCATCCATTATTTCTTGTCTGGCTTCCGTTTAACGTCAATAGGTTACTGTCTACTTTTGTTATGCCTTTCAGTATTTTAAATGTTTCTATTAGTTGTCCTAGCAATCATCGTGTTTCTAAGCCATACACGTTCAGGCTCTCTAGTCGTCTTTGGTAACCTATTTGCCCGAACGACGGCTTTAACTTTCCGGCTCTTGCTTGTGCCCCTTCTAGTCTTATTAATTTCCTTTCCTGTGTTGGTGAGTTACAAGGATTAGGATGTCTCAAAGATTTGTTGGTCCATCCGAGGCGACACGTGTGCTCACTTATCTCTAGGAGCAGGTTTTATTGTTCATTAATTGAACTGCATCTTTGAGAGAGAGAGAGAGAGAGAGAGAGAGAGAGAGAGAGAGAGAGAGAGAGAGAGATTGCCTCTCTCGGTGACCTTGCCTCACTCCCAACTTTATTAGAGGGTGGGGGGATGGGGGTTGCACGAAAGTTGACTTACAAGGTGACCGCATTAACAACACGTGACGATGAGAGAGAGAGAGAGAGAGAGAGAGAGAGAGAGAGAGAGAGAGAGAGCCCAATCTCTCTCTTTACACACAGAAGAACATAAGTTTTTCGACTTCATCAAAATCAAAATAATTTGCAACTACTTTCTCTCTCACTCAAATTGGCATAGTTTTTATCTTGCAATTTTCAAAAGCGAAACAATCTCCCGCCCCTTCTCCCTCTCTCTCTCTCGCACACCTGCCCATAACATCAAAGATGTCGAGGGAACACCTGTGCAAGTGTTTCCGCGCTACCTGCATCAAGAGATTCACAAATGTGTAGCATGGATGCACCAAAATGCTGCAAATGTTCCTCTCTGAGGAGGATTTAGGGCAACTGGAACCTGAGCAGTTGAGTTGGATAGCCCAGTTGAGTTGGATCAGAAATTCATTCTGATCCTCTGAAGTTCAATTGGAACCTCAAAAGATCAGTTGATCCTCAAAAGATCAGTTGGATCCTCAGAAGTTCATTTTGATCCTCAAAAGATCAGTTGGATCCTCAGAAGTTCATTCTGATCCTCAAAAGTTCAGCTGGAACCTCAGAAGATCAGTTGGAACCTCAGAAGTTCATTTTGATGCTCAGAAGTTCAGCTGGAGCCTCAGAAGATCAGTTGGAACCTCAATATATCAGTTGGAACCTGAAAAGTTCAGCTCCTGATCAGTTGGAACTTCAAATAAGCAGTTTGAAACCTGAGACCAGTTTGGAACCTCAAAGGATCAGCTCCAGATCAGCTGGAGCCTCAGAAATTCCAGTGAGGATGCGACGTAATACTTCCCTAAAGTAATTCTTGTATTTTGATCATTTACTTTCATTGATCTCTTATGTCTGTATTCCTATAACCTTCAGTTCTAACGAACACCTAATTCTTAGGAAGCTTGAATTTCGTGTGTCCCCCCTATGGAGGGCTTGTTCCGTATGAATATGGATTCCTACGGAATAATAATAATAATAATAATAATAATAATAATATAATAATAATAATAATAATAATAATAATAATAATAACATTCTTTGTGAGATTATATTTGAAGTCAACGGCCCCTGTGGCGGGCTTGTTCCATATGAATAAAAATAATCACCACCATCTTTGCGACTCTGCAAATGACGAAATAAACGCCACATACAATTCTACCGAATTCAGTAACTGACCTCAATCTGGGGACACAAAGGACTAGGCAGGCATAACTGAAAGACCAGGTTTAATGGCTATTTTCTCTCTCTCTCTCTCTCTCGTTTGTCGCCAGCGTTCTTTTGTGTACGCATGTCACGAGAGCAAGAAGGTCATCATCCCATAATGCATTGAGGAGTTGCATACCAACTAGGACCCAAGGATTGTGGCAAGATTAAGAAGGATGCGATTGGTAAAGAAAGTGAGTCCGTTTACTCCAAGAGACGTGAGCAAAGCTCTTTCTAAAGGAATCTGATCTGCCATATTGAAGAATTGTGGCGAGGGTACAGCTGTATTTACTGATTATTAAACTGTATTTTCACTCGCAATCTTATATCTCAACTGCAATCTCACAAGGCCTGAATTCTTTAACTAGAACACAAAGTTGTTTCTTCAATATATTCAGAAATAAAAGCTAAATTTTGTGTCATTTCTAAAAAATCAAAAGGTAAAACAATCATTAGGCAAAAGCTAAATTCTACGTAATTTCCCCCCCAAAAATTAAAAGTATTATTATTATTATTATTATTTGCAGGGAGCAGACCTTCATTGATACATGTTTTATCGAAAATAATTGCAGTTTTCAAAGAATTAATCTTATACAGGGCCTTTTCAATTCTCCTGATAATTCGTTTTTCCGACTCCGCTAAGTTGTTGAGTAGAATTCCAATATTCATATTTGTCATAATTAAGATATTTAAAAATATCTTATATATTTTGCCTATATCTCTTTGATGGGTATAGAAACCAAGGCCATTATTATTATCACCATCATTCTATTCATATGGCACATGCCCACCACAGGGTCCACGGACTTGAAAGCAAATCAAATCTCATCTGCGACCTTGTTCTGTGCAACATTTTGACGATTGAATATCTCATATAATTTTCTCATTTCCTAATCAAAACCCTGGCCATTCAGGTCAAGTTGTGAATCAACCAGGGCTTCCTGGTCAATGTGGAAGGTTTCACGTAACAAACTTGAATAAATTTCCCCTCCAATCTCCCTGAATTCATTTCCATCTAGAATGACGATCAAGTAGGTCTTCGTACACTTTTTGGAGGTAAGCGGTACCTCATTTCTACGTGCAATTTTTTGGAAGTTTAAGCCAAATTAGTCTTCCAGGGATGAATTGTTAAATAGGTTCTGTTCTACCATTGCCTTAGTATACTATAGAACGTCCAGTTTCGTAAAGTAATATAATAAAGATATTAAAAATAAGAATGTTTGAAAGCCGTAACAGGAGGAAAACCCTTTGCAGTGGCAGTATGCAACAACTATTAGGAAAGGTCTGAGGAAAGCAAGATGGAAGAGACAATACGAATGGAAGTAAAGTAAAGGAAACGAAAGAACCTGATTAAGTAATGCCTACAGTGCGCCGCGTGAGGTGCTATGTCGGCACTCGCCACCTACGGGATAGATGTCTTAGGTAGAGAGTCGATAGTATAGGCAAAGTTGTTTACTTCATTTAAATTAAATAAAAGCTTCGTAGTGACGAATGACGACCTTAGCCCCCACCCCCAAAACACCGCCAATGCCCGGAAGTTTGGCATCGTCAAATACGGGTACCTTAATCGGGTTACTTCTTCCTGCAACAATTTGGGACGAGACTCTTCTATAAAAAATAAAAAAAGCAAACTCGTTTTCAGCAATGATCAACAAAAATTCTCCAGGTTACTTTCTGCTCAGTTACTTATATTTTCCTACTTTGATCAGTTGCTTGAGTTAGTGAGTCAAGTAACATTACCTAATTACTCTTCTTAATAATAAATAATTATTTTATTTTATGTTCCTTGATATTTCCCTACGTAAGTCAACCCCTCCCGTTGCTTAACCTGTAGAGTAACATTTCACTCTTCTTCCTATTCTTACGAACGAATAATAACAACAACAATAATAACTACAAATACTTTTATGATACTTTTAACTCCAGTTACTGTTTAAATTACGGTCCCAGAAGTATCGTTTAAATTCAGGTATTTAAGAATGAATAATGCACTAGCTGTCAAGGGGTACACACACACACACACATACAGAGAGAGAGAGAGAGAGAGAGAGAGAGAGAGAGAGAGAGAGAGAGAGAGAGAGAGAGAGAGGCAACAGCACACTCTTGCACCCCACTTATAAACATGAGTGACCTTTAAAGTCACACAATCCTTTAAGCAAGAGGTTGTAAATATCAGCCTAAGGACCTTCTACGCCTAACAAGTTATTATAACCGCAACATAAACTAATTTAATTAAAAACTCAATTCTAGAAGACCTATAAATTACTTCCCTTTTAACAGGAAGACGCGAAGAAAGAAGATATGAACAAATAAATTAAATTTCTCTATTGTCTGTCTCCTTTAAGTGCTTCCTACCCACCCTTAACCAATAGAAGATGGGAGTGTTTACACACACCATCAACGGAGAGAGAGAGAGAGAGAGAGAGAGAGAGAGAGAGAGAGAGAGAGAGAGAGAGACTCCTTCAACTTATAAACTTGAAAGGACTTCTTATAAGCAACAGGTATTCATAAATTGTAAAGAATTTTAGCACATACAACAAAAGGAGAGAGAGAGAGAGAGAGAGAGAGAGAGAGAGAGAGAGAGAGAGAGAGAGAGAGAGAGTAATTCATCTTACACACTTCAGGGGCTTCTTAAGAGGTAGTTAAAAACTTACTCCCAAGGTATTTATAAATTAGAGAGAGAGAGAGAGAACGAGAGAGAGGGACGAGAGAGACTGAGAGAGATGGAGAGAGAGGGGAGGGGGGGAGAGGGGGGGGGGGGGGAAGCAGTTCCCAGAGAGTTTTAATGCCAGGGGTCACTCCCTGTGACCTTTTCAAAATGAGACGTAGCTCAACAGCGTCAAAATCAAAACTCGAGTCAGGGTACGTCATGAAATTACATTCTTTTATTTATATTATTTATAAATAAATATAATTTATCTATCCATCTATCTATATATACATGGCAGGACCTCATTTAAACAGGGTGATACCTAAAGGAGATTCCATTAAAAATAAATCATATGCACGCTTTCGAAGAACTATCTATCCCCATCGGCTGCCAAAGAATGGGAGCAACAAGTCCTTGAAAAGCCTGTAACAAATTCTTTAATTCTTTCAAATACCTCCATTACATATTATACGGTTTTAAATGAGGGCATATATATATATATATATATATATATATATATATATATATATATATATATTATATTATATATATATATATACCACACACACACACACAAACATACAATTACACACCCCTACATACAGACTTCCTGTAATCCGGCACCCTGTACAGTATTAACTGTAGTACTCAGTACTCCGTCACTGGCTACTTTTACATTTAGACTCGAGTGGCAACAACAGTGAGCTCTCTTTACCTCTAACGCACACGTCCTTGACTGGGAGGCCAGGTGTGTGTGTGTGTGTGTGTGTGTGTGTGTGTGTGTGTGTGTGTGTGTGTGTGTGTGTGTGTGTGTGTGTGTTTTAGGGCCCAGGATAGCATCAAATATGGACGGAAGATGAGGTCTGCGCTGGTTCAAACAGGCAAACTGGATTTTTTGGAAACTAGCCCACAAGTCCCCTTCCCCCGTCCACCATCTCTCTCTCTCTCTCTCTGGAATTCCCGGTTTACCAAAGCAAGCGAGAGAGAGAGAGAGAGAGAGATCTGCACTGCCAATTAGAGGTGTAGTTAGAGCAGATACGTTGTAAGACATTAAAAATTGTTTACCAAAAAGTTTGGGATTCCAGCATACTAAGGCAACCACGAGATTGGAGAGAGAGAGAGAGAGAGAGAGAGGAGAGAGAACGCTGTGTCATTCCGGGGAAGGTGAAACAGCTTATACGTTACCGTAATCATACCTATAACTACCTCTGTGATTGGCAGTGCAGATTCTCTCTCTCTCTCTCTCTCTCTCTCTCTCTCTCTCTCTCTCTCTCTCTCTCTCGTTTGCCGTATAAGTTTCCGAATTAGATAGAGAATGCTTCCCACGACGCGAAAAATTTAAACAAAAGAACGAAATGAAAAAAATGTATATATTTCGTTCGGGGTGCAAACTAGAACACAAGGGCTGGAAGGCCACTCGAATTTATATAATAGAATACAACACAGACTTCAGGAGAGAGACCAGGCGATGGTGGGACTGACCGAGTTCACTTAGCGCTGAAAGGGAAACAGCGTTGAAAAGGTTTATTGAAAGGTGTAACTGAAGGAAAACCTTTTGCAGTTGCACTTGTGAAACAAGAGTTGAGGCTAGTGAGATGGAAACTGGGAATATGAACGTAAGTACAGTTAAAAGGAATGAAAGGGGTTGTAGCTATGGTCCTGAGGAACGCTGCTTCAAAGTAATGCCGCGTGAGGTGCACTGACGAAGGTACGACTACGACACCAACCTTAAGGGAGTCTCCTGAACCTGAAAACTCAAAGGACACATCTGTAGAGGATTATAAGTGGTTGATTAATGGTTTGGCCATGATACGCACATCGAGGCATCAGTAAGTCTTACTGAGCAACGTCGTATCTGCGTTACGCATTAGGCAGACTTCACTTTAAATCTAAATGGACGTTGAAATTAAATCTCTTAGGCCGATTTGCAGGCCTCAAAATGGTTGGGATATCTGACTTTGTGAAATTAAATAAGAGAAATAAACATTAAATACTCTACCCTATTATGTTATTGTAACAGGAAAGTTAGCGTAGATCGAGTAACTACTATATCAGGTCTCTCATACATACATACACACACACAATATACATATATATATATATCAGGTCTCTCATACACATACACATACACACACACACACACACACACACACTACACATATATATATATATATATATATATATATATGTGTGTGTGTGTGTGTGTGTGTATATGTGTAGATATATATATATATATATAATATATATATATATATATATATATATATATATATTATATCATGCACATATGTACATCAGGTCTCTCATACTTATACATTCATACATATATGTGTATGTATTATATAATATATATATATATATATAATATATATTATATATATATATTATATTAAGATATATATTTATATACCTTAAATAAAGCATAAAAAAGGTTAAGAGATCACTAGTGACATTGAGAATTCAGTCCTGAAGGCGACGCATATTTGCAGACTCACTGTGTATGAATCAATTTGCAACTGATCACCTTCAAATGTTCACTGAGTGAATATGAATATTAAAACCCAATTAGCGACAAACAAATAAATATATACAAGCACATTACTCAATATTTCAATAAAATATGAACCTATTTCCATGACGATTTATAAAGTAGCCACTGTTGTTATAATGACCTATGAAGCACGTGTAGCGAAGTATGAGTATGCAACAAAATAAATATATAAATAAGTAAATAAAACAATAAATGTTGCTCTTAAGTGACCACAATTTATAATAAAAAATAGTCACCACAATCTATATTATATATATATATATATATATACTATATATATATATATATATATATAAAAGCCAATTTCTGTCTGTCTGTTCGTTATGTATGCCCCGACTATCAAAGCTAGGGCTACCAAATTTGTATCATAAGACTCCCCTCCCCCCAAATGAATGTCAAAATCCGAAATTCGAGGACCGTTTCTAAGGGGGCCTTTACCCCTCTTTTTCATACCCGTCATTTTTTTTTTACAACTTTCACAACTTCTCAGCCTCGACATTATCCCAAGTGATGACTTATTCTGCAAGTGATTGCATAATCCCCCCTGTAGGGGTTGTCATCACGAACGGCACGGCCCCTTTTCATCCAGAGCAACGCCGGGTACAGCAGCTAGTTTATAATAATAAAACAGCGATGTATGGTGACCTATGAAGTGTGTATAGTGATGTATGAGTATACCTTTGAAAAATAAGTAAATACACCAAAAAATATGGCCCTTTTCTCATCACAATTTATAATACAAGACTTGTTTATGGAGACCTATGAAGCACGTATAGTGAGATATGAGTACAACAAAAATAAATGTTTATATATCATTCAATATTGCAATAAACATGGCCCTATTGTCACCACAATTTATAATAAAAAAATGCCCACTTATGGTGGCCTATGAAAGCATGGATAATGATGTATGAATACATCACAAAATAAATAAATGAACAGATGAATCCATCAAACTAATAAAACCCGGCTTTCACACAAACAGTCCTTTAAAAAACAACAACAACAACAACAACAACAACAATGCAATGCGAGGCTGGTCTGCTTACACCTACTGCACAACAATGAAGGTCGGGTCTAGACTTGTGCTTTCAGAAGCAGGAACCAGGAAGCACAAAACACAGTGACTCAAGCCTGGGCAAGTTGAAGACTTACGTTTATAAATACTTAACCTTGTTTGTTATTATTATCAATGTGGTGGTGCACTGTTCGTGTATGCTAATACTAATACTAATATATATATATATATATATATATATATTTATATATATATATATATATATATATATATATATATATATATATATATAGAGAGAGAGAGAGAGAGAGAGAGGAGAGAGAGAGAGAGAGAGAGTTACAAGGATTAGGATATCTCAAAAACTTCTTAGTCTATCCAAGGAGACATCGTGCACACTTATCACTAGAAGCAGGTTTTACTGTTAATTCACAGTGGCCTAATGATTTTGTCTAACTTTCTTTTAAACTCTTCCACACTGCTGCTGTTTACAACTTCTGGTGGCAGTTTATTCCATGTGTCACATATCTTGTATGTAAAGAAGTTCCCACAATGGGATGTGTTGTATCTCTTCAGTTCTAATTTCCATCCATTATTTCTTGTCTGGTTTTCGTTTAACGAAAATAGGTTACTGTCTACTTTTGTTATGCCTTTCAGTATTTTAAAGGCTTCTATTACTTGTCCTCGCAATCGTCGTGTTTCCATCCTTTTGGTGCCTTTCTTTGTGCAGCACTTTTTCTGTAGAGTTTATATAGGTAGGGAACTGTCTCCTCTTTTAACTCTTTAATTTCTCTTGGATGAATCCCATCCGTGCCACGAGATTTGAACTTGTTGAATTTGTCTATTTTATTTTTAAAGTCCTCTTCTGTACATATTTTGTCCAATGGTTCTGCCCCTTCATATTTAATAGCAGGTTTCGGTATTGAGGTAGTGTCTTCAATTGTGAAAACACTCTTAAAAAACTCATTCAATAACTCTACTTTTTCCAATTCTGAAAAACTTATTCAGTAACTGCTTTTTCCAAGTCAGAGTTCACCAGATTACCTCTATTGTCCCTTAGGCCCCGTCCACACGGTCGAGCTTCGGTCGACGAACTTTGTCCGATGTGACGTCAGATGCGGAGAAAATGCGGCAAAGTTCTGACTTTTCCCGCTGTTTCTCCGCTTCTGACGTCACATCGAACAAAGTTCGTCGACCAAAGGCTCGACCGTGTGGACGGGGCCTTGGGGACCTGTGCTATTTCTTATTGGTTTCTTACTATTAACCTGCGCAAAGAATTCTTTATGGGTTTTCTTTTCATTTATCTTTGCATTTCTTACTAATCTGTCCACCAATCTACAGTGTCTTTATGCCTCCTTGCTTCTACTGGTGTTGGGAGTGGGTTCACTGATTTGTGTAGTCTGTCTCTTTCTCTTATATTTAATTTCTGATTTCTCTGTTGAACCACTTTAGGGTGAGGGTTGCCATTCGTTAGTATTTACCTTAATGGTATACATCTAGAGCGTTTTTCTGTGTATTCCTCTAGAAAGGCTCCCCAGTGCTTATCTATGCCTGTGTTCTCGTCGCACTCTAGATTTTTAACGTACCCCTTTCAGCTTTTTTAAGTCTTGTAGACAGTAGCCTAAACTCATTAATATCTTCTTCTCTTTTTTATATTGAACATTAATTTGAAATGAGATAATTTTATGGTCGCTTTTGCCTAGATTTGCACCTACTGAAAGGTCAGACACTAGATTATCTTCTGTTGACAGCACGATGTCTAGTATATATCTTGTTTCCCCTAGTAGGTTTGTCAACCCATTTGTGGAGGAATTCATTTTCAATTCCTTCTATGTTTGATGCTGATGTCATCGAGCCCCAATGTACTGCTGCATTGAAATCTCCCATTATTATGCAGAGTTTGTTGTTATCTCTTCTCAGAGAGAGAGAGAGAGAGAGAGAGAGAGAGAGAGAGAGAGTTGATTTTGAATTATTGATAAGAAGGCAGCGTTTATTAAAGATGAAAGACTTCACGATATAATCATACATGTATATACATTTTCACACTTTTAATCACATATTTATGAAAAATGCTTGAATATCTCTCTCTCTTAGATTAGCAAAGTTTTCGTCTTGAGATAAAAGAACTGATACGAAAAGTCAGTCAGTCAGTCAGTCAATCAATCTCTCTCTCTCCTTAACGACATTTCTCTCTCTTTAAAGACAGAATTTGTTCTCTCTCTCTCTCCTTTAAGACATTTCTCTCTTTTTAAAGACATTTCTCTCCCTTTAAAGACAGAATTTGTTCTCTCTCTCTCTCCTATTTTTTTCTCTTTCTCTAAAGACAGAATTTGTTCTCTCTCTTTCTCTATAAAGACAAAATTTGCCTCTCTCTCTCTCTCTCTCTCTCTCGTGCAGCACCTGCCTGATCTTTATCTCGACATCTCGTCTTTAAGTGGCCTCATTTTTCCTCCCTTGACATGTAATCAAACTGAATCTTAATAAAATATGAAGTCTTAAATGTTCAACGGCTAAAAGTCTGCTCTAAAAAGAATCAAATAAAATATTAATAAGAGAATCAGTAATTCTGCAAACCAAATTAAAAATATTTATTCAATAAGAGAATAAGTGATTCAACAAACCCAGACTGAAAATAACACATTATTTTATTTATTGATAATTTTTTTTCTTTTTTAATAACTGATCTCCTCTTCCTATATTTTCCCTTTACCTTCTGTTGGTCCTTTCTGATAAGCACCTTAATAATCTCTGGCCCCTCTGTGGTGGGCTTGGTTCCATATGGACGTGGTTCTTCTCCTGAATAATGATGATGATGATGATGATGATGATGATGATGATAATATGATAATAATAATAATAATAATAATAATAATGCTAATACTTATGATAATACTAATAATAATAATAAATAATAATAACTAATTTTAATACTAATACTAATGATAACGATAAATAATAATCATAATAAATATTAATAAATAATAATAATAATTATTATTATAATAAATAATAAATAATAATAATAATCATATTATAATAATAATAATAAATAATAAATAATAATAATAATAATAATAATAATAATAATAATAATTTCCTTTTGATCGATGCAGAGAAGGCCGACGGGGCTGATAAATTTAAACGGTTATGTATGAAAGTAAGTAGTAATTTAAAAGTTCACCTTTCGAATGTAGACTCAAAAGCGGTCATACATTTAAAAATTAATATTCAATTTATTATTCAGGCGAATTTCGTCTTGATTCGATGCTGAGCCGGGCAACTTTCAATGGACGTGTATCAATGAAACAGTTTTAGCCTCCTTATACAAAGATCTGGAACAGATAAGTGCTTACTAAACTTTTTTTTTTTTTTTTTTCAAAGATCTGGCCCAGATAAGTTCATTTTTTTGAATGCCGAGCATAAGTTGTCTGGCAGCATATGATAACAGTGCTTACTACACTCTGTTCTTTTTTTCCATCTGTCCATCCGCCTGTGGTGGTCGAGCATGGTAACACTGCGTTCCGGGTTTTAAACAGTTACGCTATGTGTAAGTTTGAGGTAAATAAAAGGATATCTGGGAGTACATTTGCAACTGAAAAGTGTTTTAATAATTTACTGTATGTGAATTACACCGTTAAAATTCGAAATAGGATATCGTTTCAAAACCGGGATGTAGTGTTACCATGAGCAAACACCTCAGGCGGATGGACAGAAGGGAAAAAACAGGGTATAGTGTTCACTATGCCTGCAATGAATGCTACTTCCGATGCCTGTAGAAAGAAGGCCCCTCATCAACACGTCTTGACCCAAACACGAAAACCTTGGACAAAAACAAGAGAAGGGGGTCTTGCTGTCAAAAACTAGTATGAGTCATGCCCCTGACATGCATTGATCGCCCAATATGAGAAGAAAATTATTAATTTTCACTCATGACTCTTCCAATTTTGAAGACATGCGCAAACAAACGGCTACCCACCGCACCCGGGACCGGAGGGCCTGGCCATTTTGAAACGTTCCTGGAATCTGGTGGTAGTGGACAACTTATATCTCAAACGTGTGGTGATTTCGAGTTTTTCAAAGACGAAGTCAATCTTCGTACTTCCTCAAATACTGATGGCACTGCCCAAACCAACCCCCATGGGCATGGGCATTTTGATAAATTCCTTTAATCCAAGCTGGATAATTAATTCAACAGTGGTAATTTATTCTTCATAAATCTCTGCTTTAAAATCTTTATAGACAGGGGAAGTCTGTTCTTAGGAATCTTCCTAAGCAAGCGCTTAGAGTGCAAATCAAGAATGATCTGATGCAGTCAATAAAAAAAAAGTACGGGTTAAGTCTGCACCAAAAACAGCCATCAAAATATAACCTTAAGAAGACACAGGCAAAGCCATCTCCTTACCTGACGAATATCAAGCGGCCTTTAAAAGCGCAAAAATTCACTCTGTCACAGTTACTGCCCAACCAACCTCGCCAAACGAGTTGATCAAGTTTGAAGTTTCTGGAAGGTCCCCGAAAGGCAGTCCGCTGCTTCCAAAGGCTTCAAAAGGCAAGAATAAATGGCACTGCAACTCACTTCACAGATATGCAAATAAGGTGATCTAATGAAAGACTTCATTCGACGAAGGTTCTAGAGGCTAAATCAATGTATAATTCACCTACGTACATATGCAAATGTAGGCCTGAATGAATACGGACTACATGATTGCATAAAACATAAAACTACGGTTATGAAACTAGACATGGCAGCATTTGACATCTGTCAATCAACAAGCTTTGAACAACACTCGTCAACTGGTTCCCAAGTTGACAAAAGAAGAATTCACCCAATTTACAATTCATATCAGACTCATTGGCATCTCCCTACCCAGTACAAAAACAGAGAGAGAGAGAGAGAGAGAGAGAGAGAGAGAGAGAGAGAGAGAGAGAGAGAGAGAGAGAGTTGCTATGAGTTGATAACTGCGCTTGAAGTTGAGATAAAATAACCAACTTTCTAAAGGCTGATATCTCTGAGAGAGAGAGAGAGAGGGGAGAGAGAGAGAGAGAGAGAGAGAGAGAGAGAGAGAGAGAGAGAGAGAGATAGAATTACATGACGCAGCGAATCGATAAGGGGCCAATGCAGTCCTCATTTCACTTCCTGCAAGCAAGCAAGCACGCAAGGAAACCACGTGCTTTCAAAGGAGTCCTGAGCAGGAATTAAGATGAATGCATAAGGATTCTAGCGAAAAATTCTCTCTCTCTCTCTCTCTCTGTGTCTAAACTCTTAACAACTTCTGCGATTTTGAGTACACAGTAGTGAATCAAATACAAGAAGAGAGAGAGAGAGAGAGAGAGAGAGAGAGAGAGAGAGAGAGAGAGAGAGAGAGAATTTAAAATTGTTGCATCATTTCCGTCCTGGAAAATTCCTAAATTGCTACTTTCTGCGTGTGAATGAGAGTGAGAGAGTGAGCGAGCGTGGAGGGGTGGAGAAGATAATTCACTATCATTATACAATAATATAAAATGGAATTCCTTCAGTGATGCCTTCGTTAGTGGTAAGTTTTCCTTTTACAAGCAGAACTGATAAACAGGAACGGAAGAAGGGAAAATATATATATATATATATATATATATATATATATATATTATATATATATATATATATATATATATAATATATAATTCATATATATGCAATATAATAAAAAAATTAACATATATTATATATATATATATATGTGTGTGTGTCTGTGTGTGTAAATTCTCTTTGTTAAAACAGGATATGTCTCAAGTATAAAGGTCCCTTAAAACACACTGTGTTTTAATGGACCAACTCCCAACCTTATCAAGCAGTCAATGACAAAAGAAGTTACAAATTCAACACAAGAACAAAATCCTAACTGTCAACACAAGAACAAAATCCTAACTGTAAAGCAGAAAATAAAAATCAGATAAAAAAAACACAAAAGGAAAGAAGCCACTAGAAAAAAAATGACCTTGAATTTTTGAGCAGACTGATTTCAAAGACTTTCTCTCTCTCTCTCTCTCTCTCTCTCTCTCTCTCTCTCTCTCTCTCTTTATAACGGCCACTTTAAGACTTCATTTTCGAATATGTACGACTTCCTGCTATTCACAAGAAATTATTTCATGCTTCTTTTAAATATTTTCTCTCTCATTCTCCTCCTCCTCCTCTTTTTCAAGAGAGATTCAGGACAAAGTAGTATATACAAGGCAAAAAGTCATCGGAGGAAGATAGTGGCTTTGACCAGTTCTACCAAAACCAATAATTCACTTCATACAAGACACACTGCATTTACTGATTCTGAATTCTTCAAACACTTATAATCGTCCAGTTTTAAAGCAGTTATTACTCTGCAAAAAAAAAAAACAAAAAAAACAAAAAAAAAAAAAAACACAAACCCTGGTATGCTTCAAATGTCTTCAGTGGTTAGCTTGACAATAGGCTCAAGATATAAAGATCTGTCAGCATTCTTACATCATATATAAACAAAGAACTTGTACTAATCACCTTCAGTACCTCTATATAGGGGAAAGGTGTTTGTACTAATTGGCTTAATTCTCTGCAAGGTAAAGCTGAAACATTCTTCTTGTAGCCTGCGTCATGGATGCTGGTGTTTACAAGTCAGTCAAGTATAAGACAGGTGCCTATCACAGATAACCAACTTTAGCACCTTTATCAGAGGAATGTGTATAATAATTGCTTTATTCCCTACAATGCAAAACTAAAACAAGTCTTGTAGCCTGGGTTAAGGATGCTCATTCTCACAAGCTTATATGATTAGAGCGCCTTATTACTAGTAATCAACTTCACTACATTTATCTAGGATATAAGTGTCCTATACTTGATTTATTCTACAGAATGCAGAACAAGTCTTGTAAACAATGTTTATATACAAGTAGAATAGAAAAGGGTCCTATGATGTAACTTTTATCTTCGAGCTTCCGGAACGACTAATTATGTTACCCTTTTGTCATCTTTCGTTGACAAAATACCGACCTTTGGGACCTCTTGGAACTGGCTCATAAAAGTTAGGCAAAAGGCCCAACGCTGGGCCCTATGAGGTCACTCAACTATGAAAATAATTTGAAACAATTGCAGGAGAGGGTGGAAAGTAATAAGGTAAAAGGAGAATATGAACAGAGATATAGTAAAAGGAATGAAAGGGGTTGCAAATGGCGCTTAAGGAAAGGACGCTACAAAGAATTTTCCGGTAATGATGCCTACAGTGCTCCCACAGCACTATCCAAGGGGTTTGGGACTTCATGCTGTATCCCACCATCAAGTTTTCATTCACTGGCATAAAATTTACTCTCAAATAAACTGCATATTTGTCATCCCATTAAGAATCCACAAATCACACCTGAAGAATTGATAAGACAAATTTACCAAAAACAAGACCCACCCATTGAACCAGTTTTTTTTTTTCTTTTTTTGCCCCTCGACAAGGCACGTTACAAAAATAACTTGGTTCAATGGCTATAAATAACATTTTCTTAAAAACTGGTCTTATGGATTTCATTTTAAATGTATAATGAACAAATCGGGTTAGACCTTATATATTGTAAGTCCACGTATTATTGAGTTTGTATGTGTAGCATTAAAATTATATATACTATATATATATATATATATATATATATATATATATATATATATGTATATATATATAGCGATATATATATATATATGCGTATATATATATATATATATATATATATATATATATATACATACATATATATATATATATATATATATATATATATATATATATATATATATATATATTTATATAAACAGTACTTTGTTTCTACAGTAATTCCTAAAACTACCTACAATAGCTTCCAAACGTTGGAGATCAGTACTACAAAGTATTAAGTAGTTTGAGCTACAATGTTTAAGAACAAAATAAAAAACACGAGATCTACTTCCTTAACCACAACCAAAATAAACGGGTTGAACAAGTACCGTACTAGTATGCAAAACTTACTGCTCAACCGGTTTCACAAGCAACCGCATCATTGTTGACAATTTTTTTCCCTTTACTTGCAGAAATGCATTTAAGGTTCAGTAGTCTCAAAGTTTCTTAAAAGGTTAACCAAATGGCAGACATATAAAAACCTCGTTCTTCCTCTGTCCAAAGTATTTCAGAATAGAGAATGTGGCCTTACTTCCCAAAAAGGAGGCTGTACATTAAATAATTAAAAGCAGGAATGGGAATCAGGAAGATATCACCTCATTCTAGACTTTCAGAAATCCTGGAAATGTTACTTTATATCAAACTAAAATAGACGACACCACAAACTGGAATCTGAAACTGCCAAAAATATCAATTCAGCTTAAAATTAAGAATTGAAACAAAAAATTGATAAAACAAGTTTAGAAAAATATTCATCACATTGTCCAAGGTGAAAAATTTACATTATTCAATTATTTACTCTTGCTTAATAGTAAACAAATATTGAGGGCCTATTTCCACATAACATTTTACTTTTTTCTTATTTGATTTTGTAGAGAACAGGACCTGATTCTTTTTTTACTAATGGGAAATCCATTGACGTCATTACAGGTCTTGCTAGAGCGATGCCCCAAGCTATTGTACGACACTTTGGAGAGAGAGAGAGAGAGAGAGAGAGAGAGAGAGAGAGAGAGAGAGAGAGAGAGAGAGAGAGAGAGAGGGAGAGGGAGTCTTATTCAGCCCTCAAAAATAAAAATAGCAATAATAGTCTACTTCCATAATAATAATAATAATAATACAATAATAATCTTCTTCCACAGTATAATAATAATTAGTTGGAAACAGCTCAATTTCCGAGCAAGAAGGAAGCGAGATAGATCTCTAGCCCAATGTTACATCGAAGAAAAACACAATCTTAAATGACCCATTCTTCTACATTCCTTCACTCTACCAAGAACTCTAATAATGAAGTGATGAATAAAAAGAAAAAAAACTCCTTTCCAACAAAAGAAAAAACTAAGCAAACTTCCCTTCCGGTCAGACAACAATAGAGAAAACTAAACAAAGGCGATTTCCCGTTCCGTCAAGACAACAGTCTCTCTAAAATCGCTTTCAGATGAGGCGATGAGAAGGCTGTGACGTCACGGCACCCACAGGACGATTCTGGGTTAACCTACTACGAATTTACTTAGCATGATGATACGAGACATTTAGAAGTCGCCTAATGCAGCCGCAGAGTGTCTCTCTCTCTCTCCGAAAGGCACATTATAATTTCCTAATAGATAAGTTATTCTCAAGGTATGGTGAATTTGATGCCGAATAATATATACGGGTAAATAATACTCGTGTTTCTACCGTGGTCTCTCATTATATATATATATATATATATATATATATATATATATATATATATATATATATATATATATATATATATATATATAATAAAGATACAACTCACAGAACTGCAAATCTATCATTTGCAATACTATCGAACTCGGCCCTTCAAAGAATGTTGTAAGACCTCACGACATAAGACTAAACATCTCGGCTCCTTTGCCTTATCTCGTGTTATCATCACCCGAAGCACGGAACGAAGCTTTCTTGACAAAAGAAAAGAAAAGAAAAAAAAAAGGCACACGCACTCCCATTTGGCGTATCGAGGACAACAACAACAACAAGAAGCTTAAAGTGCCATGTCATTATGTTTGGGACCAAGAATTCGTTCTGCTTTCAGAGTTGCTTGATTGGTTGCAAAGTCACTTGCGGTGAGATCACCCAGGGGTTATGGAGATTTGACTGATTATGCCGAATTTTATTAATCTATCAGATAAATTCTCGATAAACAGGGGGTAACATCGCAGCAAGCGACTGTGCAAGCAACCGAGAAAATAAATGGGAGAACGACAGACAATATATACTATAACCGCGTCTCAAAGACTTAGGAAACAAAATTTAAGAAAAACATTGGATTGCGTCACCATTATCAGATGAATAGATAAGACCATAGAAGGGTGTTTCCCGTGGAAGCCCAGACTTACCTCCGCCCCCCCCCCCCCCCCCCCCCCCCACCCCCCTTCCCCGGCACCTTACACGAGTCGATTGGCCAGGGAAGCGTCCTACCTGCCTCCCACCACCCTACTACTTGTCGTAATACTATAAGTCTGACCAGTACAATAACGCAAGAGCAGATGGGGCCTTAAAAGGGGTGTTTGATAGCTGTGCTGAGAGAGAGAGAGAGAGAGAGAGAGAGAGAGAGAGAGAGAGAGAGAGAGAGAGAGAGAGAGAGAATTTATGAATACATTGGCATATACAAATACGTGAAAGCCTGTGCTTGTGATGAGAGAGAGTAGAGAGAGAAGAGAGAGAGATGAGAGATAGAGAGAGAGAGAGAGAGAGAGAGCATTTCCTAAAACATGCAAGAACGTAATCCCTCATACTTGAACAAGCTCAGTACACCTTTCCTCCCTCATTCCCTCCCCCTCTCTCCAACACTCGAAGGATGAGGTCCTATTTCTTCTCCTGTAGGGGGCTCTCCCCCCCCCCCCTCCTTCCCAAGCTCTCTCCAAAATCCACGACGTCGCAAAAGGCAGAGTCAAAATAGGCCAAGGAAGAAGAGGACCTTTTCCTTAACAGATTCTATCTTCAATGGCTGTCAAGCTTCTGGTACAACAATAGACCTGTATTCCAGCAAAAAGGCTTCAGAAGAAGAGGAAGTAGGTTACGTATAATCAAACAAGAGAAGAAAGGGTACCATCACCTCTACTGTCAGAAAAGAGTCGGTCGACACAGATGAGAGAGATATATATACTTGAAAACAATCAAAAGGATTTCCATGCATTTCATGGAAAAGGGATCCTACGCAATAAGGTGCTCGAGGTTCAAGGACGATGGGATTCCATTCTCCTTCTCCGAAGGCCTTGCGAAATTGACAAACTCGGAACGGGCCAAAAATAACAAAGATCCCTTAGTAAAAAAAAAAAAAGTATTAAAAAAATACAAAATGAAAGGAAGTAACAAAAAGATAAATAGATAAAAGGCATCCGCATGCTACGGCCACGTGACTTTTGCACGTGGCATTATTACCAAGCAACTTCGTACAAGAAACGACCTTGCAAGTACGCACATACTGTTGCTTTTTGTTGATGAGCAACGCTTACAATAAATAAATGAAATAAATTCGTTTATACGATATTTCTTTGATAACATACTGTTGTCCTTATATGTACAACTTAAATACTACTTCAACATTTTTTTATGTAAAACTTAAAAGAAATATTTCGTTTGTTTAATACTTCCTCTATTAACTGATCTCCTTTTGTTTTGTAAAATTTTGTTCTTTTGTTCTGTATAATTTGATAAATCATTTAATTTGCATAACCTCTTCAATACGAAATATAACCGTATTTCGCAGAGGAAAAGTGAAGGTAAAACAATTGCCATTTTTGCATAATTTCAGGAAAAACAACGATTAGTTTTGCACAAAAAACAATGATTATTTTTGCAGAAATATAACAAACGCATGGTAAAACAACAATAACAGTTTTAGCAAGAAAACAATATTTTTTTTGCAGAAAAACCAATAGTTTTGCAAAAAAAAAAAAAAAAAAAAAAAAATTGATTTTTTTTTTTTTTTGCAGAAAAACATTGTGTAGAAAAACACCAAATCCAACTGGATAGAACTTAATTTCTTCAATATCGAATACGACAGAGCTTCTCATTTCTAATTCCTGCAAGAGAAACAACAGCAAACGTTGACTGGAAAAGCGTTTAACTTCTTCAATATGATCACGATCAACGTCGTGGTAAAAAAAACAATGATTATATTTGCAGATAAACAGCAAACGCTTAACTTCTTCAATGCGATATATGATACAACTTCTCAGGGAAAGATGTATCATATATGATTATTTGTGCAGAAAAACTTTTACTTTTGAAAAAATATAATTTTTTGCTCTATATATATATATATATATATATATATAATATATATATATATATATATATATATATATATATAAATAAAGGTGTGCCACGAAGGAAAAATGATAAAAGCGAGATAGCCAAGTACTTTCGGTCCTGTTCGGACCCTTTACTGAGGCAAAGTTTGCCTCAGTAAAGGGTCCGAACAGGACCGAAAGTACTTGGCTATCTCGCTTTTTCATTTTTTCCTTCGTGGCAAAAAACCTTTATTATACATAGCATCACGTTTTATATACTTCGTGATCAAGTTATTATATATATATATGATATATATATATATATATATATATATATATATATATATATATATATATACATATAATTTTTGCAGAAAAAACTGTTTTGCCCGCCCCCAAAAAAACTATTATCATTTGTGCAGAAAATATAATTATTTTGCATAAAAATTATAATTTTTGTAGAGAAACAACAATTTTATGGCAGTAAAACAACAAACGTTTAACTTAATATGATATTTGACACTTTCGCAGGAGAAACGCCACGATAAAACTATGATCAATACAATACTACAAAATCATTATTTCTTTCGGAAAAACGAACAAACAATACGAAATGCGATAGAACTTCGCAGAGGGAAACGTTACAGTATACCAACAGAAAAACTATAATTAAAAAAAAAATCATGTTTGCTGAAAAAATCATTTACGAAAAAAAAAAAAAAAAACATGGTGAAACAATATTGACTATTTTTTGCTGAAAAACAACCAGCGTTTACCGTCTTCAGTACGATACACGACAGTGGAAACGTGGTAAAGCAACAACTATATGTCACTTAGGACAAAATATATATTTTTTAAAGAAAAACAACAAACGCCAACTGGAAAACGTTTCCACGTCTTTCATATCAAATCCAAAAGAACTTCTCAAGGGAAAACAACGTTAGACAATTGGCGTTCGCAGAGATGGGCGATGGGAGAGAAAAGTAACCTGACGAGAGGCGCGCATGCACAAGTCCACGTGACCGGAAAAGAGAGAGAAAGAGAGAAAAAGAGAGAGAGAGAAGGGGGGTGGAGCGAGGGAGGGGAGGTTTACCTGTGCAAGTTGCCTCAACTTGTCCCGAGGTAAGACATTATTGAGAGAGAGAGAGAGAGAGAGAGAGAGAGAGAGAGAGAGAGAGAGAGAGAGAAATATTTGTATTGTGATCATGAGCGTTACAAGGACTTACAGGAATTAGGATGTCTCAAAGACTTGTTAGTCCACCCGAGGAGACATCGTGTGCTCACTTATCTGTAGCAGCAGGTTTTGCTGTTCATTCACAGTGTCCTAATGATTTTGTCTAGCTTTTTTTTAAACTCTTCCACACTGTTGCTGTTTACAACTTCTGGTGGCAGTTTATTCCATGTGTCACATATCTTGTATGGAAAGAAGTTCCCACAATGGGATGTGTTGTACCTATTCAGTTCTAGTTTCCATCCATTATTTCTTGTCTGGTTTTCGTTTAATGTAAATAGGTATTTTAAATGTTTCTATTAGTTTTCCTCGCAATCGTCGTGTTTCTAAGCCATACTACATGTTCAGGGTCTCTCTCTAGTCGGCTTCGGTAACCTATTTGCCTGATGGATAGAATTAACTCGGTGGCTCTTGCTTGTACTCTACCTCATCTATTTATGTCTTTTCTTAGTGTTGGTGACCAAAAACTGTACTGCATATTCAAGATGAGGTCTAACTATTCATGTGTAGAGCTACAGCACCGTTTCCTTGTTTCTGTATTTGAACTGACACTTCATGTATCCCACTAGTTTCTGTGTCTTCTTTTCAGCTTTTATTAACTGTTTTGTGGATTTTAAGTCCTTGGTAATATTGACTTCAAGGCCCTCCTCTTGTTCTACACTATTTATGTCATTCCAAAGAAGCATGTAGCTGACATGAAGGTTGTCTGTTTCTATTTGTAACACTACACTTATCCACGTTAAACGGGATTTGCCATTTTTTTTTTTCACTCCTATTTTCATTAGACCATTTCTTAAACTTTCCACTGCATCTGGGTCTGCTGCATTTACACCTAGTTTGTTGTCATCTGCAAATCTGGTTATCCCGCTCGTTAAGCCTACATCAATGTCATTAATGTAAATAAAACAAAAAAGGGTCAAGGACAGAACCCAGAGGAACTCATCTTGTTACATCTGGCCATTCTGAGTCTTCACCATTTATTACGATTCTCTGTTTTCTATAAATTAGCCAGTATTCGATCTACTCTGCTATTTCTCCTACAATTCCTAAAGCTCTAACTTTTGTCATTAGTTTCTTGTGTGGAACTTTGTCAAAGGCCTTTTGGAAATCTAAGAGTATATCTATTGCTCTACTACTGTCGTCAATACCAAGCATGTTATGAAAACACTCCAATAGGTTTGATAGGCAGGATCTGCTTTGTCTGAAACCGTGTTGGCAATTTAACAACAAGTTGTTTCTATCAATGTGATCCACAATTTGATCTGCAATTATGGAATAAAAAAATCTTGTAAACGACCGACGTTAGACATTGGTCTACAATTTCCGGCTCTTCTCGGACTTTTTTTTTTTTTTTTTTTGTAAACTAGAGGCACATTACCTAGTTTCCATCCTTTTGATACCTTTCTTTGTTCAGCACTTTTTCTGTAGAGTTTATATGGGTGAGGAACTCTATCCTCTTTTAACGAGAGAGAGAGAGAGAGAGAGAGAGAGAGAGAGAGAGAGAGAGAGAGAGAGAGAAGAGAGAGAGAGAGAGAGTCCCAAATTCTTGACAAAAAAAAATGTCTACATAAAACATTTACATTGACGTAATGCCTGCGTATACATATGTATTATGCATTAACGAGTAACCTTTACAATGATGACAGTTGCTATTCCCTTCAAATATATATATATATATAATCACAACTGACGTAACGCTTGCATATAAACATACACATCAACCACGATATTCAGACAATGCCCAACCTAGATGAGCAAGAGCCCGTGCCAGCATAAGGACTGGCTTAATCTATCATCATCATCACCAACCAACCTAGCCTCCCCTGACCTGATATATCCGATAATCCTTGATCATTCTCTAAGGTATTCAATCGCTCTCTATTCTTGGAAATGCAACCTGAAAGCCTGACGTCATACGGGCACTAGAACGTAGGATGTGGTCCACTCAAAAAATATAAAAAAAAACCCGTTTTACGTTAGTAATGTTGCAACACGAATAAACATTTAAAAAAAAAAAAACATAGGTTTGGGTTAACTGCATACGAACCTCTGCGACCACAGTTGTACGTACCTGAAAGATGGAGAGAGAAAACGCAGTGGTTAGTGATGGTATAAATAAATTCAACTGTAGGCACATCACATTAATATAAAGCCGAAAATATTGTTAATGTCATAAGGGCATGTATAGATTTATATGATTACCAAAATACCTATACATAATTCTACAAACTATGAATATTGTTGCTCTAAATAAATATTGCTGAAATATTGACAATAAAAATATTACGACCTGAAAATAATTATATTCCAATGGCTAATAAGAGTATGTATAAATTAGATCGTATAAACCTATTAATATCTAAAATACTTCTAAATATACACCTATAGTATGTATTTTACCCTTGGGTTAAATGTATTTACATGACCTACGCCAATAATTCATAATAATTTATGAATGCATATTGCTAAAACAATTACATAATCAACCGGGGTCAAAAAATTAACCAATATTAACCCGTCAGACAGCATTCATTTGTGTCTCCAGGTCAAAGACAACCGGGAACCCACACCCCGAAAAAAAAGTAAATACTAGATAAACGAGAATCTTGAGAATAAGTAATGCAAACATGACGTCACTCGATCTCCTGTTAAGATTATTGAAACTTCCTAGAGGCTCGAGTGGCTCTTCTGAGGAGGAGGAGGAGGAGGAGGAGGAGGAGGAGGAGGAGGAGGAGGAGGAAAGTGATATAATGTACGATTATAGTCTGAGCATTTTTCCAAGGAATCTTATAAGGGAAAAACTGGGTAATCTCTCTCTCTCTCTTTTTTCAACACAGTTCCTAAAATTAACCTCTGCTTTATAGTACCTAAAACCTTTAATCTCGGAATTTACTCTAATATATTTAAATGGTTGCACAAAAAATTAAATAATAATGATAATACTGTATTGTATAATATATAATATATTTGTGTGTGTATGTGCGTGCGTACAAAGCTACACGCAGTGTAACAATCCGAAAGCCATACTGGTTGCTAAAGGAACCTTACGTAACACAAGCAAAAGTTACTTCAGTTACTTAATTCAAATACACATGGCCAGAGCCCCCCCCCCCCCCCTCATTATTCACTGACGCCAGCACCAAAAAAAAAAAAAAAAAAAAAAAAAAAAAAAAAAAGAAAATACTATTTTGCTTGAACAAATTAATATTACCTTTCCTCTCTCTCTCTCTTTCCACATAAATTCCATTACACACACGTAATATATATATAATATATATAATATATATATATATATATATATATATATATATCTAATATATACCACACAATACATACATACATACATACACACACACATATATAAATATATATATATATATATATATATATATATATATATATATATATATATATATATATATATATATAATATACATATATGTATGATTAGTAGTTTCCCTTCAAAGCCAAATAAACACAACATACATTCTAGCCTTCAGGTACAAAAAAAAAAATTATTTATAAATAAAAGCCCACATTACAAGCAAATCTTAAGACCACGCCAACCCCCCTTACAAATTATATACCTCCCAGGCAAAAGACATACGCCACGAGAGAACAAACCACGTCACGTCTGAATGGCTGAGGAAAAGTGAATGGCTGATTTCAAGAAAGAAAGAAGTCAAAGTCCCTCATGGGCGGGAATCTTTCACTTTCCCTGTCCAAAATAGACTCTACGGCTTTCGACTGGTCATACTGTCAAGATGTCTACATTTTGCAAGGGAGAGAGAGAGAGAGAGAGAGAGAGAGAGAGAGAGAGAGAGAGAGAGAGAGAGAGAGTAGAAAGTCGCCCGTTATTCCTACAAGTATATCTTTCTCAATGTACCTGGCATGAATGATTGATTCTCTCTCTCTCTCTCTCCTGTTGCCTAAGATTTACTAAGAAAAACTTACTCAAGTCTAATACTGTCGGTTCAATATTATTGCTTATGATTTACTGAGAATGATTCTCTCTCTCTCTCTCTCTCTCCTGTTGCCTAAGACTTACTATCTCTCAGTCTATCGCTGTCTGTTCAATATCATTGCTTATGATTTACTGAGAACGGTTCTCTCTCTCTCTCTCTCTCTCTCTCTAACAAGCCAAGTCTTTGAGACACCCTAATCCTTGTAACTCTCTCCCGATCAATACTGTTACCAAAGATTTACACAATAAACCTCTCTCTCTCATCAACATTACTGCCGACGACTCGCAATGAATAGCCCCTCTCCTATCTCTCTCTCTCTCTCAGCTGGGGACGCTCTTCTACTTCTTGCTAAAGCTAAGAATTTCTCTGGTATCCCCTATGGAGATTTTGAAGGCAGGGGGCCCCCTCGGACTTCAGCTCTCTCTCTCTCTCTCTCTCTCTTGTCACAGATACCGAGAAGGTTCAACTTTTTACTTTTACACTTAAGTAAATCGGGTTTGTTGGTAAGTCGCCATCTTCAAAACTAATTTGCTTTACGTCTAATTTGAGGCCCACATAATTCTTGGAATTGTGAAAACATCCGCTGACGCCTTAGAGCGATTTATTTTTTCGGGGGAATTCTGTGTTGGCCGGCCCGTCCAGCGGAAGTGTTAGTGAGGTGTCAAACCTTCTACGAACTGATTTGGGGAGTTTTTGTAAGAGTTCGTTTTAGGCCTATATGAAGCAATTGACCTCCTCTATATATATAGAATATATATATTATATAAAAACCTTATATAGATATATATAATATCTATATATATATATTATATATATATATACACACACACTTATAAAATCAAATTAGATGCACGTGACTTCATTAAATAAGCGAATAACACAAGAAAATGACAGGCAGAAATCCAAGCGCTTTAGTCTTTACCTAAGACATTGACAATAGGACGAAAGCGCTTGGATTCTGCCTATCATTTTCCTGTGGTATTCGTTTATATATATATATATATATATATATATATATATATATATATCTATATATATATACACAAGAAACATAAGATGAATTTTAGAATGTTTTTGAGTGTTTCTGCTATTAATATATAAATACAAATACAATATATAGGACTATACTTTTTCTCTTCAAGGAAGGCTTCTCAGGTATATAGACATTTTTCAGTTTATATACGAAGGCTATTCTCTGCAAATGTCACTGACTTCAATGTATATTGCGTGAGAGAAAATATACGTACATTATATAATATATATATACATATATATATATATATAATATATATATATATATATATATATATATATATAATCAATATATATATATATATATATATATATATATATAGATATATATATATATAACTGTAGTTAGGCCTAGTGATGACAAAGAAGAGCAATATATCAAAAGGTCATAATGAATAAGTCCTTGTGACGCAAAGGAATAATGATATAGGAACAAAGTTATGACGAAGTAACTGTGCAATTGCAGTGCTTGTGACATCTTCCAGACCATTATAAAACTGTGCTTTGGAAACCTTGAGCGCTTAGTGGGAGCATGGAAAGTTTTATTCAGTTTGCTTTATTTTCTTAAATTTTTCCTTTAAATTTTTGTGGAAAATTTCTCGCCACGCCTTAAGTATAATTGCTATCCGGTGGTTTTAAGATTTTTTGCGAAAATTCCATTTATTAAATTTTTTAATGATGAGCTAGTTGTACATAGGTACTATCTAATTATGTATATATATATATACATATATATATATATATATAATATATATATATATATAAAATTCCCTTATTACATTTTTTAACGATGAGCGTTGTTTTACATAAGTACACACACCCACATATATATATATATATATATATATATATATATATATATATATATTATATATATAGAATATATATGAGCACTTATGTTAAACAAGCCCATCATTAGATAAAAATCTAAAAATGGAATTTTCCCATTAAGTCTTAAAACCATCGGATAGCAATTATACCTAAGGCGTGGCGACCAATTTTCCCAATAATTTTCACAAAAAAATTGAAGAAAATAAAGCAAGGTAAATAAAACTTTCCATGCTCCAACAAGGTTTTCGAAACAGCGTCTTAGTTGCATGTAATAGATCTACTTTGAGCTACTCTTTTCATCAGATTGGCCTAAAGTACATTTTTTTTTTCGTTTTATGAATAATGTATCGCCATTTCTTCTAGTAATACATAAGCTTCATGGTCAGTTTTGAATGTGAAACATTTGGCACGAATCCGTATAGGCCTAATTTGCTCAATGGCTGTCTTGCTAGTAAAATAATTGGTACCAAGCTGTGTAGGCCTAATTTTCTCACATTGTCTTGCTAGTAAAATAATTGGTACTAATATTTTATTACATCAGCAGGCAAGAACTGGCTTAAATCCTATCACCATCATCATAATTTGAATCTTTACTATCATCAGAATTCTTTAGATCCTACAGTAAATAATACAAATAGGCCTATTAGGGAGAAACACTCTATCACGAGAGTATATATAATGTTCTAAAGGGTCCACAATAATACAAAGTGTAAAAAGTCCGTGTATAATTTTGAAGACTTTACAGAAAGCTTTCGAACCCTTCCCTGGGTTCATCTTCAGTCCAAATGAACAATAAGTTACGACAAGTACAGAGGTAAATTTAAAAAACAAGAGACGTTGAAGATCGTTGACAACGGTCGTTAGCTCGTTAATGGGCCAGGTGAAGAAAAGGGGTAGTTAACAACAACTAGGTGATACCCTCTCCCCTATCAATACTTCTGGCTGCAATCCTGTTGGATCTTCGTACAGTTGTTACAACATTACAAGAAGTCCTTCATCCAAGGGCGTAGATTGGGCACCGTTATCAGACTCCCCCGGGTTAGCGGTTACCTGGACTGGAAGAGGTAAGGCAGAGGCAGCATCAGGAGAGGGAAAAAAAGGGAGCCTTTCCTACAGTTAAAATCTTTTAAAAACGTACTAGTAATATAAAAATTAACAAATGGGTCTTCGTTGACAAAAGACTTGTTTCCTTTGAATGATTCTCCCAAACTTATAGCAGCTCCCTCGACTAGTCGTCTGACATTTACATTGTTACTTTTAAAGATAATTTTAGCCTCGTTCTAGTTGGGTCTATGATCATTCCTGAAAGCATGTGCTACTATTGCGCTGTTTTGTGATTGTAGTTCATAAGCTCGCTCATGTTCGCCCAAACGTATATCTAGTCCCCGTCCACTTTCACCAAAATATTTCCTATTACAATCCATACACGGTAGTTCGTAAACGCCTGGGACTATGAGATTTTTATCATTGTTGTTTCTTACGAGGGAACGTCTTATTGTATTTTCATATTTGAACACAATTTTAGTTTCCTTCTGACTTTTGTTGACATGTCCACTTAAATTCTTTACTTCTGGATTGAAGGGAAGGGACAAATATCTTTTAGGGTTTTCCTTAGTATTATCTCTCAGTCCATAGAACGACTTCCTCGCTCGCGAAATTGCTTTCTCAATGAAGTGAGGGGGATATCCGAGACTTCTTAAAGTAGCCGTGATGTGTTTAAAGCAATTTTGCGAGCGAGGAAGTCGTTCTATGGACTGAGAGATAATACTAAGGAAAACCCTAAAAGATATTTGTCCCTTCCCTTCAATCCAGAAGTAAAGAATTTAAGTGGATATGTCAACAAAAGTCAGAAGGAAACTAAAATTGTGTTCAAATATGAAAATACAATAAGACGTTCCCTCGTAAGAAACAACAACAATGATAAAAATCTCATAGTCCCAGGCGTTTACGAACTACCGTGTATGGATTGTAATAGGAAATATTTTGGTGAAAGTGGACGGGGACTAGATATACGTTTGGGCGAACATAAGCGAGCTTATGAACTACAATCACAAAACAGCGCAATAGTAGCACATGCTTTCAGGAATGATCATAGACCCAACTGGAACGAGGCTAACATTATCTTTAAAAGTAACAATGTAAATGTCAGACGACTAGTCGAGGGAGCTGCTATAAGTTTGGGAGAATCATTCCAAGGAAACAAGTATTTTATCAACGAAGACCCATTTGTTAATTTTTATATTACTAGTACGTTTTTAAAAGATTTTAACTGTAGGAAAGGCTCTGTTTTTCCCTCTCCTGATGCTGCCTCTGCCTTACCTCTTCCAGTCCAGGTAACCGCTAACCCGGGGGAGTCTGATAACGGTGCCCAATCTACGCCCTTGGATGAAGGACTTCTTGTAATGTTGTAACAACTGTACGAAGATCCAACAGGATTGCAGCCAGAAGTATTGATAGGGGAGAGGGTATCACCTAGTTGTTGTTAACTACCCCTTTTCTTCACCTGGCCCATTAACGAGCTAACGACCGTTGTCAACGATCTTCAACGTCTATTGTTTTTTAAATTTACCTCTGTACTTGTCGTAACTATTGTTCATTTGGACTGAAGATGAACCCAAGGAAGGGTTCGAAAGCTTTCTGTAAAGTCTTCAAAATTATACACGGACTTTTTACACTTTGTATTATTGTGGACCCTTTAGAACAAAATAGGCCTATTGATGCTAAAACTAACTGTATTGTCCAGAGGTCAACAACCAAACTTTTTTTGCTACCACCACCGCGGGGCGAGCCAAAGAGGAAGCCACGATCACTAAAAAGTTTCTTTCTGGAATTCCTTCTCGGAGTTTCATCCATACTCTCTCTCTTTCTTCCTGACACTCTACAAGAGCAGGTGGTTGCTCTACGAAAAGCTCTACAGTTCTGTAACAGCACATGCTAGGCCTATGTTACAGACAGGAACTGATAAGCAGAGGTTCTGCATATATAATCGATAAAAACAATAAAATCAGTGCAAACGCAAGCATCAACTCTGATGCAAAGTCGATGTACGTAATACGAGAGAGAGAGAGAGAGAGAGAGAGAGAGAGAGAGAGAGAGAGAGAGAGAGAGAGAGAGGCCACTTCATAGTAAAAGACAAAGATCACCATAAGACTATCTACTAATCATGATTCATCACACATCAAAACCAGGCTAGTACTACGTAGTTTGATTAAAACCAAACCAATCATTTTTACTTCTTTACTGCCTTACCTCCTACATCATATATACTTATTTATTATTATTCTCCTTCCTGGGGAGCGATGTTCCCCTCTCCTTGAAGAACCATAAGGAACCAAGGTCCCTCCCATCCCTTGGGGGAACCTCATCCAAAAATAACGAGTTTCGAATATCGCTTAGACTTATGTATATACCCCCCGAGAGGTTCCCACGTGGTCTTTCAAAAGACTAGGATGCCACCATGATATCTGACAGCTAAGAAAGTCTCTCTCTCTCTCTCTATCACATGATCCCCCCATTCCAACGTCAGCAGAGCGCCCCCCCCCCCCCATCTTTCTCTCTCCTACGAGTCACGGTAACGCCACACTACAAAGACTTAAGCACGCTTCAAGGTTTGCATATATATAAGCATCTTACGAAAACAGACGCATTAGGCCGCATCCTTGTGTGAAATATACATTTAAAAACGTCCCAGTAAAATGTTAATAACAAGGCACTTCAATGATTTTAATATACCTGATGCATCTATCAGTTTATTGTTATTATTTTCTAATAACCGATCTCCCCCTTCTGCATTTCCTACGACATTTTTCAACTTCTTTGGAAGTCTGAATTTCATAAGTCAATGACCCCTGTATATGTAAGAGCTTGTCACGTATGAATATATTATAACAATATTATGGATCTTCCCTAGATAGTGACTTCCTTGAGGTTAAAGCCCTTGTGTTAGCTATCTACTTAAGATATAATAAATAATAATAATAATAATAACAATAATAATAATAATAATACAGGTTTTATTGAAAATAATGGCTACTTCACCCGCGTTTATTTTGTATATAAGTTTCTCTAATTCTTATTACTGACTTTCTTCTGTACTCAAATTGGTTATCAAAACGTCAAATGGGGAATTCATGTAAAAAACGTGGTACTATTTGTCAATTTGACAAAATAAACGCGGCTGAAATGGCCATTATTTTCAATAAAACCTGTATTAATGAAAGTCTTCTTCCAGCCAATAATAATAATAATAAAAATAAAAATAATAATAATAATAACAACAATAATAATAATAATAGTAAAAATAATAATAATAGCTTTTATCAACCGATTTAAAAAAAACATAGGCCTAATTGTATGATGTAGCAACGCCAAAATATAAAATGCTCGTAACAATGGTCGATTTGACACAACCCAATTCAGCTCGGATGTCAGTGCTGACAGAGATTCATCAGTATTATCATCAACATTATCCTCATCATTAGCTAGATTACAATGGCATTATGAAGGAGACAAAGCTGAGAATATAATGCACCTGTTACGAACTGAATTATACCTATTCTTGTTTACAAACAATTGTACAATGATTTCCCTCTTGCAAATGCAATGGAACTGCTCAAATTTACGCTAATAATAATGTCGTCACTATACTCACTCCACCTCCCATTCTGTAAATTTTCCAATAATACGGTAAAGTTATAATTATAATAAACATGACTTACCGATCTTTCGAATATAAAAACAACAAAAATAATAAAACTATTACACCCCAAAACAGGACCCACATGGTAACGAAACATTAGCTTAAACCAATTGACAGGAGTTGACATCGCTAACCGATAAACCTTGCATGCCACCAGCATACCTCTCTAACACCCTGAGTCAATATGTCGCCGATACCCACGATAGAGAGAGCGACAGCAACATCCCCTTGCCAACTGAGAGAGAGAGAGAGAGAGAGAGAGAGAGAGAGAGAGAGAGAGAGAGAGAGAGAGAGAGAGAGAGAGAATGATATTTGCTGATGGAAAGCTTCTTACGCGGAAAAGGCCGCCATAAGAGCATCCCTTGTCGATGAGAGGAAGAGAGAGAGAGAGAGAGAGAGAGAGAGAGAGAGAGAGAGAGAGAGAGTTACCGCAAATAATTATGACTTTTGTTGTAAAAGTTTAAAATCTTTAATGGTTTCCATCCAATTCAGTAAAATTTACTTTCTTCAATTGCATACAACATCAAGGCCTATATGGTTCTAAAAGGTAACTTATTACTTAAATAAATGCTTAATCTCCTTTTAGGTATATGTCTTCCACATAGGCCTATCATACTTACGTGAGGGTAAACAAGCTTTATTATACACTTTCATCTTTTCCGAGTAGGCCTATCTAAAGATAGTGGGCCTTAATGGGAACACGAAGGCCTCATACTTTCATTTCTCAAGGTAAATCGTAAGTTTCGTCAACTGTCTCCTACAGACTTGACCTTTCACTCCATTACCTCATTAGGCCTACAAGATTTTTTAATATCCTACAACAAATGACAAAGGAACCTTGTATTTAAAATCATGAATAGGGAACAAACAAGAGGAAAACTCACATATATATATATATATATAATATATATATATATATATATATATATATATATATATATATATATATATATAATATACTGTAGTGGTCTCAACATAAATCAGATTTATATACCTACTTTGAATTACAGTATGGAATTCAAATTGCTTAATTTTATAAAAAAAAAATAAATAAATAAATAAAAAGCTACCATTTGCAAATGACTAAAGCATCAGTAACAAAAACAAACTTGTCCAAAACTCACTAGAGCTTACTGGGCCTAACTATCAAGAATCTAGTTCAGTGGGTAAGACCGACAAAAGGGACAATTTGGTTTTAACAAACCATGCAATGACCACGCTTATTTTTTTAGCAGATTCTAACTCAGAAACTCACTGTAGATGGGTAAGTATGCTTTTTAATATTCATATAGTCATCACATTTTTATCTTTACCCAATTTAAAATCAAACATATTACAGTATATATATATATATATATATATATATATATATATATATATATATATATATATATATATATATATATATATATATATATATATATATATATATATATACATACACACACATATATATATATATATATATACTATATATATATATATATATATATATATATATATATATATATATATATATATACACATACATATATATATATATATATATATATATATATATATATATATATATATATATATATATATTATATAAATTATAACCTAACATTGCCATGAATAACTACCCTAGGGTTGAATAAATTCATGTATATAGACTAGCATAGGCTAGCTATTAAAATACTCTCACTAATGTTCTATAAGAGAATTTTTAACTAATAAATATTGTATATTGTATAATAATTATATACCAGCATAAATAATAATTACATCTTTATTTAATTAAATAAAAGGCTTTGAAAACTGAGTAGGATTTCCTTATTATCACAGTCAATGCATCGACAATATACTGAAATATCCAAAATGTCACATACAAGAACTTTACCCTTTTAACAAGTTCATGATAATAACCAGGAATTCAACTAGCCTAGCCTAAGGCACTCTTTTTGCTCAGTAACATTTTTAAATATGTGGAAGAAAATATATATAGGCATGTTCTATTTCATTAATTTGTAAATTTTAATTATTTTTACAGTATTCAAAACCCTCTTATATATATATATATATATATATATACATATATATATATATATATACATATATATATATATAGTATATATAATATATGTATATATTTTTAGTTATATATATATATATATATATATATATATATATATATATATATATATATATATATATATATATATAAAATCTAAATAGCCCCACAACTTGAATGTGTATACTATATATATATTCATATTAAAAGTAATATAATCTTTGTAATAAAAGTCTTTTGTGGCTCTACACAATATACTCCAATCTTCCATGGCATTTTCCTATTTTTTTCTTTTGGTTGATGGTGTAATACTAAACCTAGAAAGGTAATTTTCCCGGTATTATTAAGGGTAGCGGTCTGAATTCCATCTTGAAAAGTGGCAAATTGGATTTCAAGGTGGGAAATACCAAAACTTTTACCAACTGGGAAACAAGTTCCCTAAAGGTTAAAAATTCCTTTTATATTGCATCACACCACCACCACCATCATGATAAGTTTCCTTCTTTGCAGTAATAGTTATTATGATTCAAACTATTTTCATTCGTTTTGTTCAAAACGACAAGTTCTTTTGTCCTTGGGTCTCTAATCCACGTTGTATTGATGCAAAGTCGATGTACGTAATACGACAGAGAGAGAGAGAGAGAGAGAGAGAGAGAGAGAGAGAGAGAGAGAGAGAGAGAGAGAGAGAGAGGTCTTTAGCCTAATATTCTTACATAAAAAAGTACAATAGTATTAACCTGTACAGTACAGCAATGCCTGTATATCACCTCTCTCAGCTGTAACTTACTATCTACACACATACGTACTTATTTCTTGAATGCCATCTTTGATCCACTTACTATGTGTACTGTATTTTTATGAGATTTTCTTCAGTGAAGTCTGCTTTGCAACCTAGTGGCCTTGATGACTTGTTCTTCTTCCACTGGTGCTTATAATTATCATCACTGTTATTCTTATTATTCAGAAGATAAACCCCAACTAATATGGAACAAGCCTGCAGAGACCACCGACTAGAAATTTAACCTTCCAAAGAATATAGCACTCGTTTGAACCAAGTTAACAGACTATAAAAGGAAATACAGAAAGGAGATAATTTCTTAGAAAAGAAAAATTACTTAATACATTTATACATGAATACCTAGATAAAAATAATATACTGTACTTAAAGAGGATCATGTTGGTTCTCAAAAGCTTCTTTTATACATACATAAGTACTTTTAATATATAATTACAATGACATTGTGGATTTAGGGACTCAATTATGAGGTTTTTACAAATAAATTGATACCTAGCATTGATATTAATGAACAGTATGTGTACACATAACTATCATAGCTTCTCCTTTCGTGAGTTTGGTGGGGCTTATCTCACAGAGGAATCTCTCAGATGCTGTACACACACACACACACACAGCAAGCCACGCATACCAAGTAGACTAAGATTTTGTAAGTGAGGCCACCCTGCTTATCTATATCAAGGTTACAGTATGTATAGTTCATGGCTACTTAAGGGAAATGGAGCTAAGAGACAAACATAGCACCATTCTTCCACTTTGGAGGACACTATCTACATAAAGTTATGTTCAGAATTCAACATGTCTCAATATTACCCTTTAATTATGATGGTTACTATTTTAATAATCCAACCTTTTACCTTAAGCATTATGTTAGTTCGTAAGAAAACAAGCTGGTAGAAATACGTACTTGTCATTATACATAATCAGCAAAATTACCACGTAAAAAACTGCAACTATAAATGACCGAAACAAATAAGCACCTTTTATTTGAAAAACATTTTATGAATTTTCATAAAATAGTCTAGTTTAGTAAAAGCAATAGGTCCAATTGCCCAACTACTGATTTTTAAAAAATTGCAAGTACACTGAAGCACTTGAGATTTGAACAAGTTTTCTTAGAAAGTTTCATAAAATAGCCTACTGATGTAGGTATAAGCAATAGGACTACTTGCAACTATCTCTATGCCTAACATTTCTAGAGAATCATGCGACATGATTCTTTTTGTATCTTCCAGATTCTCAATGTGGCATTGCCAAGTAGTGTTAAAACATATTTCTTTCATTTCTGATGTCATACGTTTTGAGAATTCACAGCTAGCAGTATTTTCCTTATGGTTATATGAATATGATCCCTTTTATGCATTGGTATAATTTGTGATCCAATTTGTGATCCGGGTAATTTGAACCTTTTTTCACACTGCTTAGTGGTGCCGTCAACATAGCTACCTCTGCAGTGTTATAACAGTAGGCCTAATAAGCTCAACAGTCATAACATTTTCAAAATAGGAATATGAATTACAAGTTTTCTTTGAATGTTGAAATTTTAGGCTGTGTTCAAGCTGCCTGGATGTTGCAAAATGATTTGTGGGCCTAAAAAAATAATCTAAGCCTTCTGAGATGTAACCTCTGTTATTAATGTATTTATTTGCATAGATTACCTGTTCTTTGAGGAATAAAAGGTGATGATGATTTTGATTGTGTACGTACATGGAAAAGATGCTATTAATCAAAACATCATAAGTAGTATTAATATTAAGACATATGGAACACTCATTTTTCAACTGGCCAGAAAATGTTAGACACGCGAATGCTAAGTATAAAGAAATCTAACACGCCTAGGAACAAAATCTTGGCTTTGACAAAAGTATAATTGCATAAGCGAATATTTGCCAGTATGCCATCATTTTTGAAGTTTAAGAAATATAACATATAATTTTGTATGAAAATCCAAATATTCCTCTAACAAATATAAAGTAAATGTTTTAAAGATAATTTTATTGTCGCTACTCATTGTAGACCTATGTTACACCAAGTGGTGGTGGTTGTTGCACCAGCACTCGAATAGTTGCATCACACATGCTTCCCTCACATGTTGATATCACTAGGCACATTCTACTTTTGTATATACGTATTTTTTCAGTGTTGAGGTGTAAAAGCAATAAAATATCACTATTTCAAATTTTATGCTTGCTTTAGAAGCAATATCAATGTTATGACAATTTATTTTTTTCTATTTAACATTTGAACTGAGGCTTGATGATTTTGTTTTGTTCAAATGCTTGAGCGATGTGTGAACGAGTTCTGAAAATGTTTCGTAAGTGCTTTATCAGAAATTTGGCTACATGTGACATTTTCTTAGTTTTGAAATTTATGACAGATTTCATTCTTATGAAACACATTACGGCCTTATTGCATGCAATACTCGTGTTTTTGCATTGAAATAATAAGATACATATGGAGCCTGCTAGGTTGCCAGTTAGTGAATTTTCAACGTAATTCTATGGAGTCATGCCACATCAGATTTGAGCATCACTGTACAGGACTAAGTTAACCAACACCAAATTGTGGTAACATTACTCTTATGCAAGCAGTGCTTCAAGATTATCATATAATATATAGTCAGAAAACCCATATTTCTCAAAAGATTTCTACATGTAAAACAAAAGTAAATGTATCCTGAAGAAAATGTGTACAGTACTTCAGTGGCACCTTTTAATTTGTTTATTACTGAACCAACTATTTCTACAAGACATGATAAACAGTTTTAATATATAACACCTTTAAATAAAAGCAGAAGTGACATCTCAGTAGCAAATAGAATCTGAACTGTCAGTTTCATTCCACTAGCTTTAACTAATTGTAACTGATGCCTAGCATTATTTTAAAATCAATCAAAATATTATTTAAACCTGTTCTGGAATGAGTTAATATAGTATCTGAAGAACACACACAATCTGCAATACCATTTCACTAAAGAAATGAAGGAATATAATATAAAACTTTGGCCAAAGGCCAAGTGCTGGTAGGACCTATGATGAGCCATTCAGCACTGAAAGGGAACTTGAAAACAGAAAACCTCGTAGTTGCACTGTGAGACAACTGTTAGGAGAGGGTGGAAAGTAAGATGAAAGAAAGAATATGAATGGAGGTAGCCTACAGTAAAGAGAATGATAGAGATTCCATCAAGGGGCCAAAGGGATACTACAAGGAACTTTAAGCAATGCCTATAGTATATACAGCAGAGGTGCACTATGGCACTACCCCTTACGGACACCAATGACATGACTACTTATGCCAAATAATTCCAAGTGACACCTGCCTTCAGACTACATCTACAATGCCATAACTGAAGCAAAACCTCTCACAAGATATATATTTTTTCAAGCTCAGAAAATGACATCAATCCATTAATTTGACTTCTTGCATATTGGTAACATGCAAACATACATGCAGCCAGTCACTTTCTTCAAGAAACAAGACAAAAAATTTCAAGTCCCATTCGCAGCTTAACAAGTATATTCAGTCTTTCTACTTTATACTTAAACTTCTATGACATTATAGTACTGCAAAGTATACCACTGCAATATTCATGGGTTGCTCTTTATGCACATTACATATAAAGAAATATTTATTCACAAACTTGCACTCACTTTCACTTGCAATTTTTTTCTTTTTACATAAACACTACTCCCCAAAATTCTTTTTAGATGAACATATGCACCTTTTGAATATCAGTCAAATCTAATACCATGACAATGAAGACACTTTAAATTGTAAAAATTCTAATCTTAATTTTTGCAATGAAGATAGAAATACAGTCACATTAACCTATAAAGATAGCATAATAAAACTGCATATAAAAGCAAATACTGCACTGTTAATTACTTACAAACACATGTACAGTAATAACAGTAATACAGTATAAATAAAAACAATTCATTGCAGCGTGTAGTACTTTACATTCAAGACACTAGGAACCAAACTGTTTCAGCTAATATAACTGATCTTCATTTTGCTTTCACTTCAGGGAAACATTAGCCTATAAAAGACAAGTCTGCTTTTTGCTGGAAGGATATATTAAAGCTGCTGGAGTACTGTAATGGGTACCCTGACAGTAACGTTCAAATGGTCATAGCACTATTTCTGCCAGAGAGCCTTGTTCATAAAAAAAACAAAAACAAATACGTACGTAAATTTATTTCTTTGCAAATGCATAAACCAAAGAGTATATTTTTTCTTAATGACAACCTGCTTTTTACTATTACCATCGCTAATGCAAACTCATGAATTTGATGTTCCTTTGAGGCCTATTGCTAACAAAAGCCAATTATGATGGAAAACTTGGATTTCTCAGTAGGTGACAAATAATAGTATAAGGCACCAACAGGGATTGTCCAATAATAATAAAGTAAAAGACAGCCTGTCTGTAAATTGTATGGTCCTATGCATAAGCATTAACAAGAGAGAGGGGGTGGAAGGGACTGTGGCAATAGTAATTCCAAGGGACAGACCCTTACCTATTCTTAGAAGTCAGGTCATACCTGACAGAAGAACCAACTTAATTTTTGTTAGGAGAAAAAAAAAAAAATATGTTATTGTTATAATACAATTAAGTTTGTTCATACTTACCTGGCAGATATATATATAGCTGTATTTCTGACGTCCGACAGAATTTCAAAATTCGCGGCACACGTAGTGGGGCGGTCAGGTGGTAGTACCCATTCCCACCGCTGGGCGGCGGATATCAGGAACCATTCCCATTTTCTATTATATTATTCATGCCCTTGTCTCCTGAGGGGAGGAGGGTGGGGCACTCTAAGTATATATATCTGCCAGGTAAGTATGAACAAACTTAATTGTATTATAACAATAACATTTTGTTCATGAAAACTTACCTGACAGATATATACTATATAGCTGAATCACACTTCGGATGGTGGGTAGAGACAGACTAGGATTTTTTAGGAGAAATTTAAATTAAAATAAAAGATTAACTTATTGGTTCCTTACCTGATAGCAAAGTAGACTATGTGATTTACTGTCACCTAAAGCCTGCTTATGCTTTATCAGAGTTGCCAGCCAGGTGTTGAACCTGTAGTGCTGGTGCTCTCTGGATGCTCTGTCAACGGGGACGTGACCACAATGCGACAAGACCATCTAGGCAAACATATGGCAGTAACACAGCAACCGACCACCACCTGACAACTAACGCAAAAAACCCCTGATATTAACACTATGGAATGGGAGATTTTCACAGAAGATCTCACCATCAACCAAAAAAACACAATAAACTAACCTAACTAAGCTAAGGGATAGGGAGAGAGTCTACCCTTCAGCCCCCAAAACTGTGTCTGCCGAAATGTAAGGTCCCAAAGAACTACAGTTTCTCGTAAATCGTTCTCACTCCCGGAGGTAATGTGAGGCGAATACGGAATTGCTCCTCCAGAAGGTGCTATCAAGAATATCTCTGATAGACATGTTCCTTGGAAGGCAAGAGAGGTAGCTATGGCTCTGACCTCGTGAGCTTTCACTTTAAAGAGGCTCATATCAGTCTTCTGGCAAGATGAATGAGCCTCTTTAATGACGTCCCTCAAGAAGAAAGCAACAGCATTCTTCGACAACGGCAAATCCGGTCTCTTCACCGAGCACCAGAGATACCTGAGGGACCTCTTATCTCTCTAGTCCTATTCACATAGAACTTGAGAGCCCTGACAGGGCACCGGGCTCTCTCTGGTTCTTGACCCACGAGACTCGATATTCCTTTGATTTCAAAGCTCTTTGGCCAAGGATTAGACGGGTTCTCGTTCTTAGCCAAGAAAGAAGGGTTTCAACGAGCAGACAGCGCGTTCCCTTGAAACCCACTAGGCTACTGAACGCTTGGATTTCACTAACTCTCTTCGCCGTCGCCAGAGAAGTTAGGAAAAGCGTTTTCCTCGTTAAGTCCCTTAGAGAAGCTTCATGGAGAGGCTCAAAGGGACTTAGCATCAGATGTTTCAACACCACATCTAAATTCCATGAGGGCGGTCTTGCTTGTGGAATTTGGTGGTTTCAAACGACCTTAAGAGATCGTGCAAGATCCTTATTGTCGAGAGGTCCATTCCTCTGTGGCGAAAAACGGCAGACAACATACTCCTATAAAACCCTTGATGTAGGAACTGCCAATTTTTGCACATTTCTTAGATAGAGTAAGAAATCTGCTATCTGATTCACAGAGGTCGTGGAGAGGAAATTCCTTCCTTCTTGCACATGCCCTGAAGGAGGACCACTTAGACTGGTAGACAGCTCTTGAAGAGGCTCTTCGAGCATTAGCGATTGCTCTCGCAGCTGCCTTTGAAAAGCCTCCTCGCTCTGGCCAGTTTTTCGATAGTCTGAACGCAGTCAGGGCCAGAGCGGAGAGGTTTTGGTTGACCTTTTGAAGAAGGAGGCTGTCTGAGTAGATCTCTCCTCCAGGGCAACGTTCTTGGGAAGTCCACAAGGAAGTCATGACCTCTGTGAACCACTCTCTTGCTGGCCACATTGGGGCAATCAGAGTCAACCTTGTCCCTTCTGACGCTGCGAACTTTCTCATTACGTCCCCCATGATCTTGAATGGGGGAAAGGCGTAAAGATCCAGGTCTGTCCAGTTCCAGAGCAACACGTCCACTGCAATTGCCCCTGGGTCCATAACCGGGGAGCAATACAGAGGAAGCCTCTTCGTCCTTGATGTAGCAAAACAGGTCTACTAGAGGACGTCCCCACAATTTCCATAACTTTTGACAGACTTCTCCTGGTGCAAGGTCCATTCTGTTGGTAGAATCTGATTCCGGCGGCTGAGAAGGTCCGCCCTGACATTCTGAACCCCTGCCACGAATCTTGTCAGGATCTTGATGTGCCTTGCGTCTGCCCATAGCAGAACTTCCTTCGCCAGGAGAAAAAGGGATCTGGAGCGAGTCCCTCCCTGATTCTTTAGATACGCAAGGGCTGTGGTACTGTCCGAGTTGACTTGAACAACCTTGCTTGACAGTTTTCCTTCGAAGAAACTGCAGCGACAGGAAAATCGCTGCCAGTTCCTTTACATTGATGTGCCAGGCTACTGTTCCCCTCTCCAGGAGCTGACACTTCTTCCCCCCCTAGTGTTGCTCCCCAACCGGAAGTGGAAGCGTCTGAGAACAACACTAGGTCGGGGCTCAGAAGATTTAAGGAGAGGCCCTCTCGTAACTTCTGAGGGTCGAGCCAGACCATCTTAAGTGTACTCTTACTTCGTTGGAGATCCTTAGGATCGCATTCAGGTCCCCTTTCGACGTCCATTCTTCCGCAAGGAAGAATTGAAGAGGCCTGAGGTGCAGTCTTCCCAGTGAGACAAAACTTTTCTAGTGAGGAAACTGGTGCCCAGCAGACTCATCCACTCCCTCACCGAAACAGCTTCTCTCTCCAGGAAGGCTGCGACTTTCTCTAACCCCCAGTCGCTGACGTTCCTGGATGGAAACGCCCGAAAAGAAAAGCCACTGAATCCATCTGAATCCCAGATACACGATGGACTGTGTCGGGGTCAGATGCGACTTTTCGGTGTTGACCAACAGACCTTGAGAACTTTGCTAGGGCTAGCGTAAACTGAAGGTCTTCAGACACTTCTGCCTCGACGACGCTCTGATCAGCCAATCGTCGAGGTAGAGGGATATCCTGATTCCTGACGAATGGAGCCACTTCGCTACATTCCTCATAATCATTGTGAAAACCATTGGGGCCGTGCTGAGACCGAAACAAAGGGCTCTGAACTGCCAAACCCTGTTGTCCAAGACGAATCTCAGGTACTTCCTTGAAAGAGGGTGGACTGGGACGTGGAAGTATGCGTCCTGCAGGTCTAGAGACACCATCCAGTCGCCAGGTCTCAATGCTCCCAGCACCGACTGAGGCGTCTCCATTCTGAACTTTATCGTTTTCTACAAAAAGATTTAGCCTGCTCACATCCAGGACCGGGCGCCAACCTGACGACTGCTTCGGCACTAGGAAAATCCTGTTGTAGAAGACCCGGTGACTCTAGGTCCAAAGACTTGTTCCACCACTCTTTTTTCGACCATCTGGTCTAAGAGATCGAAAAGAACACTTTTCTCTCACCCTGATAGGATGGAGAGAGGTCTCTGGGAGTTGAAGTTCAAAGGAGGGAGGAGGATGAAGAAAAGGGATCTTGTACCCCCGTTCTACTATCTTGAGGGTCCAAGGATCCGCTCCTCTCTGCCTCCAAGACTCCGCAAAGAATTCCAGTCTGGCCCCGACTGGTGTCTGAAGGACGAGATCTTCATTTGCTGTTTTTCGGTTTGAATGAAGCTCTTCCTCTCGAAAAAACCTCTCCCTCGAGGAAGCTGCTCTCGAGGGGGGTGCCCCGCGAAAGGGTTTGACTTTCTTCGGGGGTTTGCTGAATGTTGACGTGGAAGGAACCGCTGGACGTCTTGAAGACTGAACCAAGAGGTCCTGGGTTCGCCTTTTTCTTGCAAACTACGTGCAGATCCTTTACCATAGCCTGGGGGAAGAGATGGTCCGAAAGAGGCGCAAAGAGCAATTCCGCTTTCTGAGCGGGAGATACCGACTTAGCAGTAAAATTGCACAGCAGTCGGTGCTCTTTTCTTCAAGAAGGCGAGTTCCAAAAATTCGAAACTAAGCTCCTCCGAACCATCCCATCCCTGACGGCCTTGTCCATACATGACAAACACGCTGGAATCGGAGCTCCCCCAGACTGAGAATCAGGACTTCTAGACTGAAGGTCCAAAACTCCCAGACAACCAGTCTAGGAAATTAAAAACATTGAGGGTACGAAAGAAGTCCCTTCAAGTGGTGGTCAGTCTCAACCGGAGTCCAGGTCACCTTAGCAGACGCTAAGAGAGACCTCCTCTGGGCGTCCACTAAACTGGAGAAGTCACCCCAACGCGGACGAAGGGACCTTTATCCCCACATCCTCCTTGGTCTCATACCAAACTCCTCCTTTCCCGGCGAGTCTAGAGGGTGGATGGGCGAAAGTGGTCTTGCCCTGATCCTTCCTTCTGGACATAAAGTCTTGAAGTTTCTTAAACGCCCTCTTGGTCGACAGCGACGTCTTCATTTCGACGAATTCAGGGGTCTTTACGGTCTTGGAAGACGAAAGTTGTGAGGGAGGAGACCTAGGGCTGTCGGCTGGAACTTGTCCCCGAAATGCTGAATGTAACAGCCTAACAAGAACCTTGTAGTCCGAGACAGCTGAAGCTACCGGCTGTTCTTCCTCTACGGAACTCCCTGGACTACTAAGTTCCCCTTCCTCCCTAAGAGGAACTGGAGAACGCCTATCAGGAGAGGGAGTACGTCCCGTAGGCTCAATCCTGAATAAAGACTTCCGTTGGTTGGAAGTATCCACTACAGGTACGGAAGCGGCCGTACGTTGATCTTTAGATGCACGGACATCTTCCGAAAGAGTAGCGTCCTTAGAAGCCACGTTAACTGTCTTAACAGAAGCTCCCTACGAAAGGAAGCGCGAGCTTCCTGACGCGACGCCCAAAGCGTCTGCTTAGACAAGCGAGCGTCCTGCTTTGCAGTCTCCCAAAGCGTCCGCTTCGCTCGAAAAGCGTCCTGCTTAAACACGGCGAGCGTCCTGCGGAGCGTCCTCAAAAGCGTCCTGTCTATAACCAGAAGCGTCCTGCTTCGCGCGCCGAGCGTCCTTAAAAGTGTCTTGAAGAGAGCTCAAAGCGTCCTGTCTAGAACGCCGAGCGTCCTGCCGAGCGTCCTCAACCGCTACTTGCCGAGAGCGCAAAGCGTCCTGCTTCGAACGCCGAGCGTCCTGACGAGCGGTTCTTCTCCTGAGAGAGTAAAAGATCTGCTTAGGCTCGACTGCTGCTGGGCAAGTCCTCTGAGCCATCAGCGACGTAATCTGGTCCTGAAGGGACACAAGGATATCCTTCGTAGGTGACGAAGGAGCAAAAGAAGGGGCAGGGCTGAGACTGCGAGAAGGCGAGGGGGCGAGGGGACGCCATCCTTCCTTCTAGCAGGTACAGCTATCTGCCTCTCAGGTGAACACGCCTGTGCGTGGAAACGAACGTCCTCATCGGTAGAAAGCCTTCCTCTCTTCTGAGGAGAAAGGCCTCTCTTTTTCGGAGGAAAGGAGTCATAAGCGTTCCTCTGACGAGAGGAGAACATAGGACGTGAAGCGTCCTCAAAGCGAAAAGTCCTTTTCAACGGACGCGAGTCTCTCCGAGCGCTCCACCCCTTGCGCGGGGAGGACGCTTCGGAGACGAAAAGCAATCTTTCAGGATACGCGCTCGTGCGCGCTCCTTGGCAGCCTGGGATTTAGCAACAAGGCCTGCCGAAGGGACGCCAGATCGGTGGGGGAGCCCCCGTAACCCTCTTGCGGCTTTCGACATACCCACTCCCTGAGTCCTGGGAGTCCGATAGAGGTCTAGGCTAGAGGCATTATGGGGCCGATCTGACGCCCCTCCACAACACTAGGGCACTAACACAAACTTTCACTGGGCCGGTTTCTAGGGCCAAAACTTTAGATTCGAGAGCACGAATAGACTCTAGAATCAGAGAAAGGGTGTTACCTTCTCCAGACACAGCACTGGGGCCCGAAGGCAACAAACAGGATTAGGTTGGGCAAAATCTACTGGTGTTAGAGGAGGAAATGTTACTATCCTTACCTTTAGTAGAGCTGCCCTTGGAGGAAGACCTCCTGACTCTATCGCGCTCCAATTTACGCCGATAGGTCTCATACATCCTCCATTATCATCATCCAAATCCTTACATTCATTGCACCGATCATCAAACCACGCAAACATGCCCCCTGCAATCCATACAAACTGTGAGGATCAACTGAAGTTTAAGAAGCCTCACCTTACATTCACTCCTCACACACACTCTGAAACTTCCCGAACTTGATCCAGACATACTGAATCTAGAAAAGCCCAATCCAAAATCAAAAACCAATCCACTATTACGCGTGCCAATCCAACAATCCAGAAGTCGATACAAAAGTCAATCCAGATAATATTAAGCGAGATAATGAAAAAATCCTAGACGGAGGTACTGTAAACAGATGTTTGCAGCACCGGCGACAGAAAAAATATGAATAGAAAATGGGAATGGTTCCTGATATCCGCCGCCCAGCGCGGGGAATGGGTACTACCACCTGACCGCCCCACTACGTGTGCCGCGAATTTTGAAATTCTGTCGGACGTCAGAAATACAGCTATATATATATCTGTCAGGTAAGTTTCATGAACAAACTTAAGGTTACATCAAAACCTTACCTAAGGAAGGCCCTGCATCCTGTCTAGTAGGAGAGGCTTCACCCCCATAGAACCCTCTCAACTTTTATAAATAAATGTGGTCTGATATCCTTACAAGGATACTACTGTATATCCTACCCTAGGATACCTCATCTTACCTATATATATAGGTACTTTATAACTGATGTTTAGCCTACATAGAGTTTTGAATATTGTGTTCTGTGAGCTTTTCAAGTTGAAATATGTGCAATTCTTTAGACACTACAAACTTTGTATAGGAGACCCATTTATCACCATTAGTTTCATTTTCAGACCTTGTACTTAGTGGATAACATAATAGTTATAACCTTGATTCAACACCTTGTCAGCTAGGCATTTCACTTTTAAACAAAATGAGGAATTGAATACAAAATTTAGGCCAAAGGCCAAATGCTTGAACTAATGAGGTGACTCACTAGTGAAAGGTAGGAAAACCTCACAGTTACACTATGCAACAATTGATAGAAGGTGGAAGTTAAATATATCTTAAGTTTTACCAGACCACTGAGTTGATTAACAGCTCTCCTGGGGCTGGCCCAAAAGGTTAAATTTTTTTTTTACGTGGCTAGGAACCAATTGGTTTCTTAGCAACGGGACCTACAGCTTACTGGGATCTGAACCACACTATCTCCAGAAATGAAATTCTAATCACCAGAAATATATTCCTCTCCTTCCACACTGAGCAACCACAAGAAGTGAACTTGGGCTAACAGATTGATAGTCGAGTATGGAACCCACTCATCCAGTGAGGAACTACTAGAAGGTGGAAAATGGAAGAAACAGAACATGAACAGAAGAACAAGGAATGAAAGGGCTTTCAACCAGGGGCCAAAGGGACGCTATAAAAGTGCTTAAGTAACCCGTAATCCTATAGTGAACAGCTTGAGGTGCACTGACGGCACTAACCCGACCCCCTTAAGACACCCAAATGAGGAGAATAACGCAGTAACAACAAAGATGATGATATACATGTTACATATCCCGTCCAGACAAAACAGTTGGATGCTATTATGATATAACTGTACAATATTTTCTAGTCCATTTATTATTTAAAATGGATGAATGGTCGGCCGCAACCTTAAGCAATAAGAAGTAATTCCAGGGCAAATAACCATGACACAGGAATACTTAATTTAAGTACTAATATTACAATAAATATACCAGTATATATGGTATAAAAAGAAATATAGGGTACAATACTTGCATTGTATAGACTACAAAATCTGTGCACAAAACCACTTCAGGAAATGTAAATGAATAAACAAAAAAATCACTGATAATTTCTGACAAGAAATGACAGACACTGAATTACTTGAGACCAAGAAGAAAGGGAAAGCGAAAGGAGTCTGAAAACTTTCAGAGTGTTAACTTCAAACATCCAAGGACTTAGTGGCTAACACACAAAAATATCACACTACGCAAGACACAGGCTCTAAAGCTGTAAATGAAACAATACAGGACGACAATACAGCATGACATTGCAAAAAATAATCATGCTCTTACAACAAAATCTTCATGAAAATAACTGATGATGCAGAAAACTGATACTTTAAAGCTTGTGAATTGTTATAAACAAAAGAGCGATGCATCACTACCCTTAAGCAATTCCCATTGTATTTCATAATTGACTGTCATTTTTATCTATTTATTCACCTTGTTGATTTATTTTTTCTATTCTAATAACAGATCTTTCTTTCTGTATTTCTTATAACCACCTTCTGTTACTTCTTGCGGATGAATTTCAAGTCAATGGCACAGATGGGCTAGCTCCATATGAATAGGGTTCATCTTCTCAATAATAATAATAATAATAATAATAATAATAATAATAATAATAATAATAATAATAATAATAATAATAATATCTAGAAACACCACAATCATCATCATACAATCAATTACACTAATTCACTTTGACAAGATATTAGTACAGGCAGTCCCCGGGTTACGATGGCTCCGGCTTACGACGCTCCGAGGTTACGACGCTTTTTCTCAAATATTCATTGAAAAATCCGCCCTGGGTTACAACGTTTGTTCCGACGTTACGACGCTGACGCTCCGAGTTAACGACGCTTTTAAATAACGCATACTATGATAAAAATCCTTTAGTTTAGCACAGTATTTTAATAAAAATAAGTTTCTGGTTAGATTACAAAAAAAATTTTGAGGTTATGATGATTTTCGACACTCTATATGTCGTATTTTTCTATGTTTTTTAGTGACGCCTCATATGCGGAACTAGTTTCCGAGCGAATGAATACTAGCTTGGATGCGCAAAGTTTATAACAGTCCAAAAGCGCAAATAATGAAAAAATCATTGCTTGTTTCCAGTAATAATAACAAAACTAAGTTTCTGGTTAGATTACAATGCAAATTCCAAGCATCCAAAGAGAGATATTATCCAGTAATTTGATGAGAGAGAGAGAGAGAGAGAGAGAGAGAGAGAGAGAGAGAGAGAGAGAGAGAGAGAGAGAGAGAGAGACTCTCTCTCTCTCTCAAAATACCAATAAAATATTACTTCACCTACACAATCCATTCACACTATACACTTGCATATAAACTGACTTTTGAAGACCTAATTTTGAAGCTTATTTAAAGGGGGTCACATTATACACAATATAAAATTAGCGCATTTAATAAACGCAGTCCCCAGTTGCCGGTGGCGTCTGGCATTGGTGATCCGGTTTTATGGGGCTTGTCTAGCGTTGAAAATTGGCGCCTTAATTCACCAATTTCTGGTTATCGGCGCCAATATATACACATCTAACAGAGGTGCCATTAACCAGTTAGGGGCCTGCCTACTTCACATATTATTGTACTATAAAATACATATTTTCCATGGATGTTTTATAAACTTATGCTTGACATCACTGTATCCAATAATACTTATGTACAAGCAGTCCACGGGTTATGACGGGGGTCCAGTTCTTGAGACATGTTGTAACCCGAAAATCGTCGTAAGCCGGATCATCAAAAATCCTAAGAAAACCTTAGTTTTAATGCTTTGGGTGCATTATAAACTATGTAAACTACATTCTTATTGCATTTTTCATAAAAAAAACCTTCAAATATTCATTATTTTGCATTTTTGGTGTCATATTTCTTCTGCTAAATGAGCGTTGTAGGTGTCGTACCCCTGGAAATAATTTCTGATGAATATACGTAATTGAAAAGCGCCTTAACCTCGGAATGTTTTAAGCCGAACCTGTTGTAACCCAGGGACTGCCTGTACTATTCTCCTATTACTATTGTATGAGCTTGGCAATCAGTTGAGGGCAAGTGCGAGGCAAGTTTATTTTGCCATATTTAACTTAATTCAGAGCAATTTTCTTACTTCTAGTTGTATGAATGAATCTCCAGATAGTACTCTATTTACATGGGGCAAGGTTATTTTTCATTATACTGTTATACAGTGTTTTTAAGTTCACATACAACTAAAATATGTCTCGTAAACTAAACTCAGTTATTTTTTCCGTTAATGGATGGCGTTGGCTTCGGGGGCATGCTTTGGGTAAAAAAAAAATGAACAGACTTAGTTTGCCATTTTCCCTTTATTTCATAATAAGAGCTTCACGTATTCATCTTTTATCAGCATGAAAAAAACTGTAATATGTGCTCTTTCATGCCCAGTACTTATGATTACAATACTTTCCTCTCCAATTTTATTTATGTGCATATCAAAGGTTATCTTGCAGATGCATGATAATTTATAGTCATTAATAGTTTGAACATTGTTATCGCAGCTTCAGCTACAACTTCCAGCTTGAATTCAGCATTATATTTCCTTGCCGATCTTTTCTCCACAGCAAATAAGGGTACAATACTTTCCTCTCCAATTCTATTTATGAGCATATCAAAGGTTATCTTGCAGATGCATGATAATTTAGAGTCATTAATAGCTTGAACATTGTTATCTCAGCTTCAGCTACAACTTCCAGCTTAAATTCAGCATTATATTTCCTTGCCGATCTTTTCTCCACAGCGAATAAGGGTATAATGTAAAAATATATCTGTCCTATTCTACTTAACATCATTAATATCAATAGAACTTTATTTCACTTACAGAATCCATTTATACTGTACTTTTATACTGATCTATTACCATCATAATATGTTTAAAAAAAAAAATCATCGTCCAGTCACCTGTAATGTTTACGTTTTCAGGTTGAGCCTACCACCTCAGTTCTCTCTCTCTCTCTCTGAATTACTGTATCAGAGAGAAAAAGAGGGAACTGAAATTGTTTATCAAATGAAAAACAGCTATTTTGCAATGAACAACCAAATCGGATAACAACAGTTGTTTTGCTTGCATATCGGACATCGTATGATAGTAAAAAATTACCAGTTATGTCACAAAATTTGTAATATAACTATGGTATTTTTTACTATCATACGATGGTTGATATGCAAACAAAACAACTATTGTTAACCAATTCGGTTGTTCATTGCAAAATAGCTGTTTTTTGCTTACTAAACTATTTCAGTTCACTCTCTCTCTTTCTGATACAGTAATTTAGAGAGAGAGAACTGTGGTGGTAGGCTCAATCTGAAAACGTAAACATTACAAATGCCTGTACAATAGTTTTTTACTATATGCTGACAATAAATCATTATAAAAGTACAGTGTAAATGGATTCTGTAAGTAAAATAAAATAATCATAAAAGTACAGTATAAATGGATTCTGTAAGTAAAATAGTTTTATTGATATTCTCTTGTGTTTACATTAATATTATTATAACTGCCCATTAAAATAGGCAGATATAAGCATTTTTTGAGGGGGTGTTTGAACTATAAAAATAGGAAGTTACGAATAAGTGTTTTTATAGGGGGATACATACCAACTTCACACACTTTTACTTAATGTGGGTGGTTGTGGTTCCTAACCCCCCCACCCTATTATGGGGGACATACTGCGTACATGCCAAAAACTATTATTATTATTATTATTACTAGACTAGACCACCATATTTGTGTTCTCAAGATTCACAGACTCGGCTATTCGTGGGTTCCTCAATGGATCACATATATCCACACAGTGTTCACCCCGCATTTGTGGGGGATGCGTACCAGGCCCCCCTCTAAAAATGCCTATAATGCCTATGTTGAACGTGGAAACACCAAAGCATCACTAAAAATACCATCCTACATCAAATATACATTAAAATATAATCCCATTACAGTACATATTAATCCGTAAGGACTAGTGATTCATGCCTTGGGATTGTGCATCCAGAACACAGGCAGCAATACCTTGTTCTTATTTTTGAGTGCCCTGGGATTTGCAGCCTTGTAAATGAGGCCTGGTTTAAGCATAAAGCCAGCCACATTCCCGCACATCAGGAGGTCACCCTGTCCTTTTGTGCCTTGAATCCTCCGAGGCTTTAGCTTCGCCCTTCATAAAATACGTTTGGGACAGCATCTTTTTCCAAAACAGGCCAGTTTTGTCCATATTGAAGACCTGTTCTGGGCAGTATCCTTTCTTCTGCAGGAGTTTCTTGAAGGTCTCTGGATACTTCGCAGCTGCCTCTGTCGGCCGATGCTGCTTCCCCATGTAGGGAAACAGACTTTAGGTGGAACCTTTTCTAGAACCAGTGGAAGCATCCTTTGCTCGCCTAAAAGCCTTGGAGAGCTGACGATGGTCCTGGTTGTGGCTCTTCTTCCTCTTCAGGAGCTGGTTTATCAAAGCCCAAGAATTTCAATGGCCCTTCTTCATCGCCTACCTGTACCTCTATGTCGCAGCCTTCCATAGCGGTTGATAGCTGCTGGTTAGAGCTGCCGTGCTTTCTCATGTATGATGTTGGAGTCAAGGTGCATGTTCTTCTTACAGCAGTCCTTGATCCAGTACGCAAGTGCAGATTCCATTTTCACAATTGTTTTCTCTCTCGCTGTCGACACTGCCTTTGCTGTACCACAGTCACACATTTCCTGATTTCACTTTTTTTTTTTTTTTTTATGTATCTCACCATGCTCTCGTTCACATTCAAATGGCAACCAAACGTGGTGAAATTTTTGCCCTCCTTCAACATATCGAGAACTTTCACCATTTCATAGAGCTTTACGACCATCTGCTTTCTCTTAGACTCTTGGCCAGAAGCCTAAGAAGGAGCAGGGCGATTTTTAAGGGCCATTTTTGGCATGATTCACACGGATATTTGCAGATACGTCAAACACAGCATCGTGTTTACATTTGCATATAGTATCAGTAACTTTCTACGCAGTGAGGCTGATGGAGATGAGCGATACCCACAATTCCATCTCGCAAGATGGGACTCGGGTTTCAACCAATCAACGCCCAGTGTACTGCCAATAAGCGACAAGGAAAATGAATGCTGTTCCTGGATTGGCTGCTCTGCAGACAACAGCCAATTGTGTCTCCAGTATCATTTCATCTGGGTACTGCTCTAAGAAAGCGTCACAAGAGGTGTTTATCTTTGGGCACTTGGCTTGGGTGAAGCATCTTTTAAGAAAAAACAATTACGCTATTGAAATTTTGCTGTTTACATGAACTTATTACAGAACTATATTTGAAAATTAATAAATCTTTTTTTTCATCATAAAAAATGTATTTAAGTCACGAAAATATACTTAGTATGTATGCATGAAAATACTGCTAATGAAAACATACGTACCCTGCTATTCCCATTGTCTTACGCATTTTTGATACGCTCTGCGTACTTACAGTATCATCCTAAAACACTAAGTACCTAAGTATCCTATCTAGAAATCTTAAAACAATACATTTCATAAAATGAAGTCTGTGTAAAATGTTAATGCGCATACTGTACCCACTTGACCCATTATGTGCAGTTCAATGTTCTTTCGTTTGTGCATGTTTTGTGTGTGCCCTACTCCATCTTCTGCTATCATGCACCATGTTTAGTACGTATACACTACTACGGATTAAAAATTATTCTTTAAAATGTCCTCTAAACGTTCCGCTTTTCCGAAGGCTTCTAGCAAAGAGCCTAAGCGTCAGAGGCGCTTAGAGTTAATGACAATGAGGAGAAAATAGATGTGATTGTCATGTTGAGAGCGGGCAGAAGTCATGGAGAAGTAGCAGTGCATCACCACGACTGAAAGCGCAGTTGCCTGCATTAATAACGAGTATGAGCAGGGCATAGTTGGGGAGGCCATATTTCTTGGACAAGAACTAGACTCGCCCTTACTACTATCCCCCCAACAGACCAGGCCTTTGAAAAATTGATCAGAAAAGTGCGGCAGATACGGAAGATGGTAAAGTCATGGGATAAGAATGAAGAAAGGGCAACAAATTTCATCAATACAGTTAATGAAATAGTGAAGCCCTATCATGCCTTGTTTGTACAAATGTACAATTACCTCAAGAAGGTGGTGCCTTCAGAAATCCCTGACGAAGCGCCTCCTGAAGAAGGTGAAGAGGCACCCTCAGAGGCTCTGTAACTCCTCTACTTTGCTGTGCAGTCTATCTTCGTCATTCATCAAGCTGCACAGCTATAATATCATCATCTAGAATCAACATTCATCACAATTAAGTGCCGTATGATTTAATATTATTATATTTAATGTCACATATACAGTAAATAACATGATAATATAGAATATGAAAAAATTTGCATCCGCAAATAGTAGGGGGGGCCCGCGAATAATTTTATAGCTATGTTCCAAGAGAAACCCATGAATGAGCGTCTCCTCCCGCGAATAATTTTCAGATAGGCTCCAAAGAAAAATCTGTGAATGCATGAGTCTGCGTATCCCGAGATCACAAATAACGGGAGGCCACTGTGCTTGTAGAAAATTTACCTAGTCGTGGTTTTTCCACAGAAATATTCACTAATTACATAGTGTTTTCATATAAATTTCAACACTAACTCTTTTTATGATAAAACTACTAAAATACTCATGTATAAGCATTTGGAGGGCTTTTCTTGTTTGAGCTAACTAAATAGACAGTTCTAAGCATTTTGTGAGGGATTTTAAGTAATCAGGGATTTTAGCTATTCGTGGGAGGGTCTGGTACGCATCTGCAAATACAGGTGGGTCCAATGTACGTATTCAGAAGATAAACCTCTATTCATATGGAACAGACCCACAGGAACCAATGACTTCAAATTCAAGCTCCCCTTTATACTGTGTAAATAAATGGGTCACAAAATAACATTAGCTATTGAGAAACAATATAATGTATAAGGTAAACAACTGAATGGCGACATAGCAGCCACCTCTCTCAGAACGTGGCCACTACCTGAAAATGAGCTTCAATTAGGTCACCATTTCCTAATTTAGAAGAAACCACCACTTTCTTCAAGAGGAGCATAAAGGTCTTTGTGTGCTCCCTGGATGGGCCACAATTCTTGACTGATGCTCATGGCAGCAAGTCCAAGTACTTTTTCGGGAAGGTGGCCGGATTCCGGGATTGGTGGCTGCTATGCCACTGCTCGGTCATTTACCCTATATGGTGAAAACTAGGCTAAGTACCTCATAAACTAAAAAAATTAGGTAATGGGTCAGGAAAAAACTTTTGCTATTAGGAAACAATATATACGGTAAAAATTAAAGGCCCCATAAATAAAATATTTAAATGGGTCAGGAAATAACATTACCTATTAGGAAATGTCATATGAGGTAAAAAAAAAAAATATCAATATAATTGGTCTGGAAATATTTGCTATTATGATACAACAGCATATGGTAAATAATTAAATACCTAATGAGTTAAATTAATGGCTTAAGAAATAACATCTTCTATTGAGAAAGAACAGTACTGATATGATCTGCAAGTACACATTGGTGTACTATATAACCATTCTACAGGGTAAACTGTGTATGCTATACCTATTTACAAACATACAAAAAGGATTTTTGTTACTAAAGC
>NC_061099.1:22354924-22359924 GCF_015104395.2 Macrobrachium nipponense | reverse complement strand
TAGAAAAAAATTAAACGACAATACTCTGAAAACAGCAATTTGTCACCAAATATTTTCGAGGCTTGACTACTGTAAAATTATCTTCTACGGTCTACATAACTACCTACTAAAAAAAATGGCAAGAAGTGCATAATAGAGCCGCCAGATTAATAAAAGGATTACGTTATCGTGACAGAATAACCCCAGCACTAATTGAGCTATTGGCTCCCTGTAAAAGCAAGAATAGAATACAAAATACTTCTTACAGGCTTTAAAGTACTAAAATATGGTGAACCAACATATCTGACAAACTGCTTACGTTGAAAGTCTTTAGACCTGAAAAGAATATTATGATCAGACATGCAAGTGAAGTTATATCGCTATTTGGACCTAGAATAGATTTTAAGTCAGGGGAGAGAGCATTTGAACATTGCTCACCAAGACTATACAACAAAATACCGCCTGGAATGAAGATCATACAAGAAAGCAAATTTTAAAAAGAACCAAATACTCTCCTATTCTGCAGGAGCTACGATGCTGACGAGAAAACAGTAGCAGATATATATTACTAAATACAATATAATAAGCAACTTTTTTTTAAAATGTACACGGGCCCGCCTGAGAGGGAATCATCCCTTTGGAGGGGTGGACCACGGTCTAGGTATATATACCTAGACCGTGGGCTGGACATAAAACCAAATAAAGTGAACGACGAGTTTTCTACTAATTCCGCTTTACCTTCCTTCCATTGCATCTTCGATACTGACAGTTTCCTCGTGTTTGTTTCCTGATTGTTACGTACACACTTACGCACAAACACACACACACACACTCAAACATCCATTCTTGTAAACAAAGAAAGCCTATGTACCCAAGGGCGTTCATTTAATGGCTTAATGAGAGTCTGCCGTTCACACTAGACCCATGAGTTTCCTGACGACAGGAGAAGGGAAGCGCTTCCTAATTAATAGCTCGTCGTCCTCGAACTACGGGGAGAGAGAGAGAGAGAGACCTCTGCTTATATCATTCTTCATAGTTTCTCTCTCTCTCTTTCATTTTTTTAGTAATCATGTTTCCCATGTGAAAACTTTATATATATATATATATATATATATATATATATATATATATATATATATATATATATAGAGAGAGAGAGAGAGAGAGAGAGAGAGAAGAGAGAGAGAGAGAGAGAGAGAGAGAGAGGCGTCATTTCAGATTTTTGTTGAGGGGGGAGGCAAAGCCGGTTTGGCGAGCCTAATCAGCTGTTTTGTTTTCTCAGCTAATTTATGTGTTTTTTGAAGCCACATGAACAAGGTATTTCGGCAAAAATATTATTTACTCCCACTACTGTTTGTTTATCTCATCATCAGTGGTAGCTATTATACTCGTAGTAGACAGACAAGGATCAAGAAATGTAATATTTGCGAGAAAATTTATATATTTATGATTGTACATTTAAAAAAAATATGCTGTTACTTCTTGGGGTTTGGGAGGTGAGGGGGCAAGTTGAGTCTTGGGGGGGCCAGTTGACCACCCCCCAAAAGTCCTCCCCCCTCAAATGACGCCTCTGAGAGAGAGAGAGCACTTCCGTTTATGCTATTCCTCGCCGCCTCCTCCTCCTCTGTTTATTTGTGTTGTTTTTGGTAATATTACTTCCCAAATGTCAACACGGAGAGAGAGAGAGAGAGAGAGAGAGAGAGAGAGAGAGAGAGAGAGAGAGAGAGAGAGAGAGAGAGAGAGAGTTTAAAGTGGCAATATAGTGCGAGTATACATATAACTCTGCGTATTGGAAACGACTACTTTGACACGAAAACACAAAGGTGCGCGCGCACACACTTTCTCTCTCTCTCTCGTACGTACGAACGCACAGTAGAATAACCCTTATAATGGCCTAAGATAAAGATAAATAAACAAATAAATAAAACAATAACCAAACACCCGGAAACTCACGAGATGGCAGGCACGCTCCAACTAAAAGTGTTTTGTTTATGAATAATTTTTTTTTCCTCTTTATGCCTTCACTATCTTCTACATAAATTACCTTTTGTGCCTTCGCTATCATCAAAGCTGCATTGTCTTCGTAGCCTTTTGTATTAAAAAACAGAAAATCTGGTTTAATCTGTTTTTAGGGATGCCACATTGACTGGTTCTGAACTAATTATCCTTTCTTGAACTTTCTAGACGATATTAAAGGTTTCTTTCACACTATTAATCCAAAACAGCACTAATTAATAAAGTATGACTTCAAAAGTTCTGGAGCTTGCAATAAAACTTAGGATTTTGCTCAGTATTTGAGGAAAGCGCAAAATTCTAATAAGTAAATTATATATACTAGCAAACTTATCCATCTACGATGGGTGAAAAAATTATATGTACTATTTGTTCAGCAATATTAAAATAAGGGCGATTACACGAATAGTCTCTCTCTCTCTCGTACTGTAATTCAAGGGACGATCACTTAACACAGAGAAATTCTTATTCATTGTTGTTTCCCCTCTTTTAATGATATTCTCTCTCTCTCTCTCTTAAAGTAAGTGAAGGGACGATCAATGAACGTAAAGAAGTTCGTATTCATTAATGTTTACCCTATTTTAATGATTCTCTCTCTCTCTCTCTCTCTCTCAATGTAAGTCAAGTAACGAAGACGGTGATTATCTCCTCTCTCTTTCTCTCTCTCATTTTTCGATAGCAAGATAAAATTATAAAATTGTAGTGCCTTAATGTCGTTAAATGGCTCTCTCTCTCTCTTGTCGGTGACTTTCATTTAACGGAACAGGGATCTCGATTGGTTCGTTTCTTTGTCAATTACTTTGCACGGTGATACGAATAATAAAGTATCTTTCTTTTCATTATGTTACTGCAAAGACGCAACTTGTATGTCAGTGCGTTATGGCTACTGATAAATGCTCTTATGATCCTGTCTTCCAAAAAAGAGTAGAAAGTAAGAACTTGTCAGTTTCCTTTTTATTATGTCCATTGGCAGGATTGAAATTCCGAAGCAACATTACCGGGCAGTACTACCTCAACATTATTTTGTGCACTGGCAGTCCCGATGGATTTAAGTTATTCAAAAAATCTTGCGGATATTGATGATAATTTTCATCTTCTATTGCGTCCGAGCTGAAATATTCGGGACTTTCTCCAGGGAAGTTGTACAGAAATTATGTATGAAAAATCATAAAGTAACTAAGTCTACGGGAATAACCAGCCTCGTTTCACGGCCAGAAACAGCTCCGTTTCAGGGAATCCCTTCTCACCCCAACCCCCTACAAAGGAGGGGGGTAGGCTGGATGAAACCACATTACAACCATCTTAGGGGTCCCCACCATAACCCTGCCAAGTTTCATGCCCATCTGACCAGCCGTTTGGCGGTGATTGAATGACAGACAGACAGACATTACGCACATTATAGTATGATATATATTACATATATATATATATATATATATATATATATATATATGTGTGTGTGTGTGTATTAAGCTGGTTATTTTACGTCTAGCAAGGCCAGTGAAGACACTGGTTGTAAGAACGATATAGTTTCCTTATATATTGCAAACAAACAGATAGTTAGAAGTATAACAACTCGCTATCACTGACAAAAAAAAATCACAATGGCGCCTATCCCGCGTGGCTATAAAAACTTTTTAAAAAAAAAAAAAAAAACTATGCGACTACATTTCTCCGTTATCTTCGGTGCATAAAGAAAAATCTTAAAATTGTCTTTCATAAAAAAAAACTAACAAATGCTTGAAGATAAGTGCATTTCCACTCGTTACTTATCTCTCTTATCAGCTCTCAAGCTACAATTCTGTATCCCAGTTACAGTATCTGATCTCAGGGTACGTTTGGGTACATTACAAACGAAAATGTGGCGTAGATTGAACCTACGCAAATACTCTATGGCTGTTGATGGTTTTAACCTAACGTTATAAAATATACTTAAACTGTTTGGGCATGGAAACAAGAACTGACATGACTGGTACATAGGCCATGGTAGAATGACTTAACATACTTAAATCTATAAAATGAAAATTGAGTTACTTAACAGTCACATTCATACGTTAACTTATTGGCATTGTTTTTTTCAAACTGATAGGTAAGATGGGTGAAAGAAGAGTGAGGGCAGTTAGTAGTCTGATTATGGTAAGGAATAGTTTAGAAAGTTAAGTCTTAGCAAGCGTAATGTAAAGTATGGTTTGTCTACAATTTTGTTTGATTACAGTGCCTCAGTGGCAAGGTTGGTTTGGTGTTTGCGTCTCACCTCGGTGGTCGCGGGCTCGATTCTCGGCCATTCCATTGAGGAGTGAGAGATGTGTATTTCTGGTGATAGAAGTTCACTCTCGACGTGGTTCGGAAGTCATGTAAAGCCGTTGGTGAATAACCACCGGTTCCATGCAACGTAAAAACACCATACAAACAAAAACAATTTTGTTTGGGTAAGGGTACAATTTTTCTTACTATGGCCGTAATATCAAAATATTACAGTACTGATTTTACATTATATTAACATAGTGAATTGTACAGATTACATATTTTGAATTCTAGCTCTTAATACTACAATTCTATTTAGTAAAATTCCATCTTTCTCCTTTTAACCTTCATCTTAACTTATCAATGATTTTGCAATATATCTACATAGTACATTCTACATATCACTTTTTCGCTAGACATTTTCTTAACAGTATTAATGGTTGAGGTTCATTGCGATGAATATATGAAGATAGCCTTCTCCACAGTCTGTTTGTAATGGGAAAAATGTTCCTTTAATTATTAGTGATTTATTTAGGAATTGATTCATCATCATCCTCTAATATCTTACTACTGTTGTAAGTGATTGGAACTGTAAAATGTTTTCGTTTTTGTTGTGGACACGCGTGCATGGCAGTGTAGCCAGTCCCTTGTTTTGTTTTTCTTTCGCTCTGAGTATGGGAGCGATGTCCTGAATCTTTCGTCTGCATTTTGGTAACACTAGCAACACATGTAAGGAACACGAATGCTCTCGAGGGGGAAGAAGG
>NC_061099.1:22312740-22354424 GCF_015104395.2 Macrobrachium nipponense | reverse complement strand
CGAGAGGGAAGAAGGACAATCAACCGGTCCACCCTTCATTTTTGGGCTATTTTACCAAATTATGTATCCCTTGCAAGGGATCTAGTCCAGGAGTTCTGAAGACTAGGTAAATTAACCAAGTCCAGGAGACTAGGTCCTGGGGAGAAATTTGGCATGGTGTAATGAGTAATAAAGAAAACGAACTGAGTACCAGGGTTTTCTTCAATACCATCTACCTTACCACGAAAATGGAAATCAGCACTTCAATTGCCTCCCAGTGGGAAGACATCATCACCTGGCTTCATCAGTAATAAGACCCATATACACAAAGAATACCATGTAATAGCAGGTAGGACAGGCCTACCCTGATTCCCAGGCAGCGTAAAGGTCATCAGTCTTCATACCCACTGTGTCAACTATGACACAGTACCATTCTCCGACCCCTGTCTCCAGGCAAGAAGACTGACAACAGTGCATATGTATAGTACCTAGCATTATTATTCCCGTATCTTAATGTCTTCGGGGAAAAATTCTCCCGTGACATGTGGTCTGAGTTGTTAGGGTAGTTTCTTTCTCTTCTGTCTCTGATGGACCGATTCCTATGTTAATTCACTATTGTAAGAACTATACTCTGTTTTTTTCCATCTGTCTATCCGCCTGTGTGTCTGCACATGGTAACACTGCGTCCCGGGCTTTAAATAGTTACGCTATGTGTAAGTTTTAGGTAAATAAAATTATATCTTGGTGTATACTTGCAACTGAAAAGTGTTTTAATAATTTACTGTATGCGAATTACACCTTAATATTCGAAATATTAAGGCTGATGGACAGATGAAAAAAAAAAAAAAAAAAAAAAAAAAAAAAAAAAAAAAAAAAAAAAAAAAAAAAACAGCATAGTTTACAACATACATTGCTTGTCAGTCTGTATTTTCTCTTATTAATTGGTTCTACTTTGTATTTTATTTGTGTGTGTATTTGTTCTATATGCAGATCACCATCTTAATTGTTTCTCGACGACGACGACATATATTTAGCCAGCCTTATGCTGGCACGGACTCTTGCTTTACAGCAGCCAGTATAACTGTGAATTGAACAACTGTACCTGCGGACCTTAGCATCTTGTTTTGGAATTTTGTAATGCACTTATATTGGAAGTCGATGCTAAATACGTGGGTACTGGTAGATATTCCATTATTGGTCTTACTAGACTTTTGTAGAAATGGATTTTAGTATCTGTGTTTATTTTCTGAACCTTTATAGCTTTGTATTTTGTGTTCTTGCTATTCTTAGCCTTTCTCTGACATGTCTTTATATTCCTATTTGCCCGAATTGCATTCATTCTGAGTATTCTTGTGCTTTTAGTAAAACTCGCTGGTTGTAAATAACATTCTTTGTGCAAGTTTGTATGCAGATACCGATACTAGGTGGAATTTAGATTTGTCTTTAACTTTCCCTTCTTTTCAAACTGATTTATTCTTTCAATTTGGCTCATTGTTTTTTGTGCTGCTTGTCTTTTCAAAGTTGAGTCCCTTGTGTATTTGTGGGGGGGGGGGGGGGGGGGGGGAGGTGAATGTATAATTATTTGAGCTATTATCTGCAGAGCAGACATCACTACAGTACTCCTGTGATGGATTTCATCTGATGTATATTATATGAATAATGTAGGGCTTAGTACAGATCCTTGTGGGACTCCACTCAGTAACGGGAATGGATTCCCTATGTAATTTTGTAACCTGATTGCTGCTGTTCGATCTTGGATGAATTTGCATAGTATTTTCTCAAAAATGCATGGAAGTTTGAGATGTAATATTTTGTAATGAAGTCCTTGTAGCCATAGTTTGTCAAATGCCTTGGTTATATCTCTGGGTACGTACTATATTAGATTCAAATCAACCGTGCATTTGATGTCAAGGCCCGTCCCTTACGACGCTCCTGAGGGATACGTCTTCAAACGTATACCTCAGGAGAGGTGTTGCATAATTATCCTGCCTCTGTGAACTCTCTCGAGAGACAGTTTCCAGCCCTGGGATTGGCTTATCAACACCCAATCAGGAGCGTCGTAAGGGACAGGCCTAGACATCAAATGCACGGTTGATGTAAATCTTCTATAGGTTGCATAGGTACTTTCTTCTTTGTGAAAGTGCAATTCTTTCATTGTTGCTATTGCAATCTCGGTTCCTCTTCCTTTTCTAAATCCACATTGATTTTTGTGAAGTTGATTACATTCTAGGAACAACACTAATCTGTTTTTTTTTTTAATAGTATTTTACCAGATTTTCTAGCGATGATATTGGTCTATAATTCTCTACCTGACGTATCTTATTCTGGTTTGGTATCAAAATAATTATTACATTCTTGAACATAATTGGAAAATATCCCATTGAGAATGTCCAATTGTATATATCTTTATTTTTCTTCCTGGTGCCTTGTTTAAAATTTTTAATCATTATTTTGCTTTCCCATCACTCTTTTTCCTTGTTAGTTGGCAGTCTTCATTAAGTCTGCTAATATCAGCTGCATGATGCGGATCTGTTGTGTATGTTGTTCAATGAAATCATTAACTATTGTCCTATGTTGGTTGTCGAAATTTTGGTTATCCTCCAGGAATATTTCCTGCCAGTAGGCCCATGTGCAGTACTTCTGTCTCTTGGTCATCCTATATTTTCTCATTCCTGTGCGTTATGGATGGTGATTTATTAATTTTGCTTCCCATGTCTTGAAACGGAGCTTCAGCATTGTCTTGGATTATTGTACTGTATTTGTGTATTTGTTAGGTCTTCCCAATTTTGATTATATAATCTGGAGTTTTCTTGTACTAACTGTTCTTGTAGTGATACATATCTTCTCATTAATGTTTTGTTCTACCCTGTTATAGGTACTGTATTTTGGATTATGTTGAAATGTCATTGTATAAATTTTAACTTATCACTACTAATAGGGTGTGGAAGTGTAGTGTATTTAGTTATGGCTATATGATTTTGTATAGCTGCTTCTACATTTTTGTACCATTTTTCAAGTTCTTCGTCTACAATGTCTTGTTACTTATTTCATTTTAATTTATTGTTGGTTGTCTACTCATTTTTCCTGCTATTTTATTTTTGAAGCTTTCACAACTTGCTCTTTTTATATTTGGTTTTTCTAAGAACGGAATCATTATTGGATTTGTTGACAATGTATTAATTTGTATATGATCGGAGGCAATATTGAGGCGAATTTTGTTATTTCCTAATAATTATTATATCTGGCTTTCCATTTCTGTTACTACTTACTACGAAAGTATCAAAATCAGATCCTAATTGTATGATATATTTTTATTTATTAATCTGGCTGTTTCTTTACAGATTGCCTATATCCAAATAATTGGTGTCTGGCATTTAGCTCCGCAATGGGGTAGGTTGGCTCCCTCCTGTTAATCAACTTCATATAATATTATTGGCATTGAACTATGCAATAGATTAGTCAACCAATCTCCCCCACCCCCTTCAAAACCTTCCCAACCACTACCAGAAGAGCTAGGCCTACCAGACACCGCTAACTTGCTTTGACTTTCTTTGAATTGTTAGCATAAAAAACAAACAAAACTACACTATCTGATAACCAGCGCTCCTCTAGCTTTTTAATTCTAAAGATATATTTCGGCCATTAACGAATTAACATGACAGTAATTATTCATTTAAGTCTTTTCAGATACTGAAAGCATGACAGCAATTACTTGTTTAGGTCTTTTTATTAGATACCGCAAGTTTTTCGTTATTTCGTACCAACGTTGGCGTGACTGTCAGGCTGGTTTGAAACTGCAAGGTTGTTACGCAAACAAAAGACGGCAATTAAACTAAGTGGGCGGATGTTTCGTACAATGAAGGATGATCATTGTCCTGATGAGGTTAATTTTTGCTTAAACTAGCAAAAATTAGTTCATAAGAAGGCCTAGTTTCCTAACAACTAGATCAGTTACTAATTCTACATAAGTGAAGTCAATTCAAGACACGTACGTATGTTATTAATATATTAATGACAATAAATAAACAAATGCTTTGCATTTCAACATAACTTAACGGAATAGCTACATAAGAATTATTCCTTAAGTCGACGCAATCATTCAAATTATTTAGCATACTCATGAGCCTACTTATTAATTTTCACAGAATTTGAGAATAAAGTTAAAAACTTCTACATTGATAATATATTAAAGCTAATAGATCAGCCTAAATAAGTATAATTTTTCATAGAATGTTATTTAACTATTTAATACCGCCACTCCTTTTAATCAGATAAATTATTCAAATCAAACCTACTCGATAGGCCTACTACATATTAATTTTGCTGTAGATTCTGAAAATGAAGTAAAATCTTTCTGCAGTGATATTACGTTAAAACTTATATTATCATTCTATCGCGTCTTTATCCCATATTAACCTGTAATAATTACAAAATAACGATAAAAGATAATTGTTATCAAGAGCCGGTTACGAAACACTCAAAACCAACGCCGACAAGTTTTCCCGGGAATTTTTGCTTTATTCTACGTCATAAACCTTTTAACCAAGTAAGTAACGGGATTCTAATGATGTCATTGTGATGTAATAACATTTAGCCAATGACACTGAAGTATTGATACGGCATCAGAGAGCACGGTACTGGTGTAGGACATCTGTCTCTGAAAGTATTGGCGCGCGGTTCAAATCGGGCCACTAAAGTGCCTCAGCGTCGGGAGTTGGAAAGCCAGAAAAGTGGCTCATCGTCTTTTGGTGGTTAAAGACAATAGCCCAGCCTAAATGACTTTTATTTTAACCATTACTTGACACTGTACTTACCTCATTCAATTCTTAATTCAGAGAAATGCTTCATGCTATAAAGCATGCCCGAAGGGCTACACCCCTATATAATAATTTTGATTTAAACGGAGATTAAAGTAAAATAATTTTACCTTTATTTCGAGACACCATATATCCGTTAACTGTGAATATTCAAGCCTAGAGGGTTGAATCAACACTGAAATAATGTTAATGAATAGATATTAACTTACGTGAATAGATGATAATTGAGTTTTCCACTTGCTTTAAGCAGAACACTATATAGGGAACACCTGACAGATCTCAACTACGGCAAGAAAATGGCGGACGGCGGTTTAACCTCCAAACGGAACGATAATTGACCTGTTCATTCTCATTTCTAGTTCGTTAGTGCTAACTCGAAACAAGCGTTCTTTTTTTTAAACAGGCTGTTGAGATTTTTTAGAATGGTACTTTGCAAATTAGGCCAATAATACACGAATTCCCGTTTTCAAGTCTTCATCAAATTAACATCAACACTAAAAAATATTTATTTCTATATTTTAGTACCGTCTGCCTCCTCGTAACTACGTAGGCCTATGTCAGTTGTCCGAAAGCAGACAGTTATTCTAAAAATAACTTCGAAATGACCCCTAAACAAATCTTAAATCGTGTGATCTCGGGTTTTACCTTGGGCAGATCATAGGCCTAACGGTCGTTGGACTATAATAAAGAGTAGGTAGTTTTAAATTCCAGAACTCGCTCCTATTAGGACTGTATGGAATATGGCTTTGAGCAACAATATTATTATTATAATATTACTTTCATTTCTGCTCACCAACTATTATTAATCTAATGTTTAACTGTTTTTAAGGCTTCTTACGTTGGCCAGTCAAGAGATTTGTTATCATCATTATATTATCAAGAGATTTATTATTACTATATATTACAAGGTTTGAATGAGTCTAGTTTTCTTCATAACTATAAACGTAGCCACATTCATAAGGAATAATTTGGGCGTAACATTATCACGAGGGGATTTGTTCATTATCACAGTGGCTATCGTACTGTGCCTTTGGACTTTTTAAAAGGTCATTTAATAGATATTTTTACATAAGGTTTGTGGGTATTCATATAAGCAGTTGTGATGCAAGTACCATTTTACAGATGGTATTGTCATATTTCTCACAATGAATGTCTTGTACAGTAAGTTCCAAAACTGAAGCGACAAATTTCAGAGGATTTCGTTCGAAATTCACTTACTGGCAACTACAACTCGTAGCTGAAAAATTCATTTTTTTTCAACAGTGAAAACTCTATCAAGCAAAATAAAGCTAACATATGATGCACAAATATCAAATCTATGATATTTATAACAATCATAAGAAAAATTACGGTAATAGTAATTATTTTAAAGTATAGAAATTACTTCAAACTATAGAAACGAAAAAATTTGAAATTCTCGTTCAACACAGGATCATCAACATTACCAATGTATATTTCGAGCAATGTGGAAACAAATATTTAATATCATAGTGTATTATCAATTATTTTAGCGAAGACGCATAAAACCATGCAAGTATCAATAGAATGAAAAGGGAAAATCTCCGCGACATTAAACATAATCAACCATGATTGCACCTAGATTCAATAGAGAAGTTGGGTGTGGTTGGTAGTTCTAATTCTAGCTTCTAGGACCGAGCATAAAACACCATCTCCGAGAAAGGCTCTAACTGCTGCTGCTACCTTCAGGTGACTAGGCCTAGTTCCGGGCATTGCAAGGCTTAGAATGCAGGGCCACTGTCCGTTATTTAGGCAAAGATAGAACCTTCAGGACCGATACCAGGACCTGCCCTTGCACCTAGGAAAACAGACTCGCTATACAAAGAATAAGAAAGACGGTCGCAAGCAACCAGAACACCCGTAATATCACCATCTGGTTAAGTAGGGAGAGACAGACCCCAACCACCCCTCCCCCCCTCTACCTCTACCCACAATACTAACTCCGCCTTTTTCACATCAACCTTTTACCTCAAATCTTCGAATCATATCCTAACCGTGAAATTTAAGACTGAATTTGCGTAAGTGGGCGTATCATAAGAGTTATATCACCCAAACTCATATTTCCACGGACAACCAGTAATCAGTTCAATCCAGTCAAGCATTATTATATAACAGAAATTTATGAGTTTTTTGGATATATATATATATATATATATATAGTATATATATATATATATATATATAAGAAGCACCCGAGCATGACCAATAGGCCTAGTGCTTGATTCTTAAAACAGACCTCTGGTTATTCATGACTAGATAAAAAGGTCCTGAGAGAGAGAGAGAGAGGAGAGAGAGAGAGAGAGAGTAGAGAGAGAGAGAGCATAACAGGAGATACTCGAATTAAAATAATGCTCGCCAAGCATATTCACACTCCGGATCGTATGGTCAAGAATAGTCTCACTTATGCACTAAAAACAAAAAAAAAAAAAAAAAAAAAAGGTGGAAACCTACGCAAATACTTGTTTGGTGCGACCCTGAACGCAATTCCACATGCAAAAATTTGCACAATTGAGAAATTCGATGAAATTATTAACTAACAAGCTGGAAAATATATTTCCTTGATTCTTGAAATAGGCCTAACCATGTAACCGATCCTAACGCGCATTTAACTTGGATTTCGGTTTTTTTTTTCTTTTTTTTTTTGTACACCAACTTGTGTCTTATTTATATTTCATTTAATCAGATGCTAAACTTCTCTGTGCTTTATCAAAAGAAATCATAATAACTTTCAATATAACGCTATAAAAGTAGAAAGTTAATTTACAAATATTAGGCCAATGCTTATGCACTCGGTTCCTGCTGCCACTCTGTGGTGAACACTTGATATCACTCTTTGAGAGCCGCAGATGTTTCTTTGGGGAAATTTATTTTCTTTTAATAAACAATTATTGTACTAACATTGATCATTTACTGGAGAAATACTTTCTGCGCTTATACAGTTAATCACTGATACGTATTATCAGATAAATAGGATGACAATAATTGGAATAAAATATACTAACTGGCAACCCAACGAGTTTCTAAAGAAGTACGATCAGTTCTGAGATTTGTCGCTTCACTTCTGGAACTTACTGTCGGCCAAAAAACTATTGGCAGAGTTTCAGCATTTTTCGTTCACCTGCCTGACGCACGATTCATGCCTTATTTATCGATTTTTTCTTTTCAAAAATGGAAGAAATCATATGTAATGACGTTATAAATTTAAACAGTCCACTGATATCTTTAGAACATTATGTTATGTTATTGTGTAAAACTATTTTCCATATAGCAAAATTGACGTGAACGTAACGAAGTGATACAAAACGTCATATCACAACCACAGATATACATTACCAAATAGATAAGAGACACCTATCACTATACTCTGTTTTTTTTTCATCTGTCCATCCGCCTGTGGTATTTTTGTATGGTAACACTGCTTCCCTGGCTTTAGATAGTTACATTCAGCTTACATTCAGCGATTATAATAATATCCTATTTCGAATACTAACGGTGTAATTCGCATACAGTAAATTATTAAAACACTTTTCAGTTGCAAATGTACACCCTGATATCCTTTTATTTACCTAAAAATTACAAATAGCGTAACTATCTAAAGCCCGGGACGCAGTGTTACCATACAAAAACACCACAGCCGGATGGACAGATGGAAAAAAACAGAGTATAGTAGTATCGCATAAACATAGTCCTTAAATTATAATTTCAATATTATGTTGAAGGTAGTTGAACTATTCCATTTGTTAAATTTTACAGAAAACATTGGAATCTCACAAAATGCTATCAAATTAAAAAAGAAAAGAAAAAAAAAACGATATCCTAACAGTGAGAACCAGGCGACCTCACTCATTGCTTTTGATGTTATGTGCACGGGAATCTAATGTCAATGTGTCATTTATCGGTCTAAGAAACATCCCTCGATGAGCGAGAGAATTATTGCACTGCATTCGGTGCAAGTTCCTGTTGGAGGGATATCAAGAAAGCCTAGTAAACCGGAGAGAATCATACATAGATGAATCAAATTGTTTAAAGAACGGCAAAATTTAGAACATTGGCCTAGAGGTGGAACACCTCGAAGCCCTACAAGAGCGCAAGACAATACAGTAGTGTAAATGTTGCTGAGCAACATTCATTTGTGAACTTTGAATTCTAGTGCCTCGTCCCGACATTGCTGAACCAGGAATCATAACTAGCTCTACGCTTATGACTGGTGTCTGATGAATACTTTAGATGGAGAGGAGGAGATTTTTAAATCTACGCTTGGAATCTCTGATAGTTGTCTAATGAATAAGCAAACTTATCTTTGATGGATGAGAGATTCAGTTAGGCTTACTCTTTTTGTTTTGTTTTTTATCGGTGGCCAGTGAATACCACGGACAGGGAGGGAACCGGTTTCAATGATGCATGCATTTTTTTCTTCAAAAACTACAGAATACATTTTATTGGGAGATACTTTATTAACATCGGCCTAATCCTTCCATCACTCCTATACGCCACCTCCGCTCTCTTCTACATCTCAGGCGACTAGATCCGACTTCTCACTGCGAACTCCATCTCGTGAAAGCATCACTAATGATAACGGTTATTTTAAAATTGCCCGCACCGACAACGGACGCCTTAAAATGCATGTTTATAAAATATTTTCTGTTCAAAGAAACTTTATCTTTCATTCCACAAAATATGTGCATACACTCGTGTTACAACCCGTAGCCGTCAAAGAGCAAACCCTTTATTAAAGCAGTAGGTTTTTCTTAAAAAAAAAAAAAAAAAAAAAAAAAAAAAAAAAAAAAAAAAAAAAAAAAAAAAAAAAAAAAAAAAAAAAAAAAAAAACATGAAATAGACTTTCATATTTCTTATCCCTTCAGCTACTTATAACATGCTTATGGTAGTAGGTCTAGGTATACATGTGAAATTAATTTGAATTAATTTCTATTTAGAAGAAATGAATAGCTACAGAAAGATCAACCTAAGAAAGCTTTACGGAAAGTAAGCCTTTCTTAAAGTATTCGTCAGTTTTGACTCCCACAGCTTTCCAACGTGTCCAAATGAAACAGGATGATATGCAAGGAATTCGATAAAAAAATAAGACCGAATTATATTCGTTTGATTTTTTTATGATTGCTTTTTGACTTTGAATAGCTAGGTCTGAGTTAATTATGTTAAGCAATTATGAAAAGGATAAGAAGAAAGGCGAACATGGCTAATAAAACAAGAATAACGGGAATAGTCAAATAAAGCAGATTAATATAATATATATATATATATATATATATATATATATATATATATATATTGTCGATTTAAATATTCATTAATATTACGTATCCGAGAGAGTATAGACCTAGGCTAATCAGAAGTCCAATTTAGGCCCACTAAATGTGTCATGCAAATTATTTTATTGATCAAAGGACAACATTAGTTTAATTAAACATCGTTTTCAAAGAATGTTAACGCCTTGATGTATTATTTATCTGCTGTAGGAGACGAAATGACAACACCCCAGTGCAGTACGATACGTTGAGTCAAGACTCGAGCGGCAGCAAAGCCAACTTCAAAATCTTCGGTATGGTGTCACGAAGCTAGAGTTGAGAATATAATTAGAAATCGTGGACCCATCGGTATATATTTTCCTTACTTTGCAAAATAATTATCTTTAATACGTTGAATAAGTCTACTCTATTCTAATGTAATTTATTTCAAGTATAGCACCTTTGAAAGGAAATGTTATTTATTGTTAAGTAAATAATCTGGCATCTGCATATGGCAATATTCCCATAGCGAACAATGAATTAAGAAACTACGCCAATTCTTCGTTGGCCGTCTGTACACTCGGCAAGGAAACTTAAGATACAGTTTTTTAAAATCTTCGGACATATAGCTATTGTTCTATAATGCCACATCTGGCACTCTTGAAAGGGGGCGGAGCTTCAAAATCCTACCGTTTGTTGCTTTCTAGATTTCCATCAACTTTACACCCCAAAGATTCTGTTGAGGTCCTATAATCATTTATACTTGAATGTAGAAACAGGCTCTATATTATTCGTTAATGTTGGTTTGGTAACGTCAGTTCAGGGTAGAATATTGATCATCCTTTTTTAAAACCTACTGTGAAACCTTATTCAATAAGTAGTTTGACACTAAACTGACGTAAAATTCATACGTAATTAAAGACGGATCTTAAAGAATGAGAGAAAGGCATTTAAAATTTGGGCAGTACTTGTGGAAATCGTGAGGAACAATACAGTAAAGAATGAAATATTATGACGATAGAGAGAGAGAGAGCGCGCGCAAGCATAGGCCTATCGATAGAGATACTTAATTCATTATAACATTGAGAGGTTAAGTGATATTTTTTCAAATGTTTCAAAAGTGGAGAGAGAGAGAGATGGGGAAAGAATCTTGGAAGAGAGGTAGAGAGAGAGAGAAAGAGAGCGCGCAAGCATAGGCCTATCTATAGAGATACTTAATTCATTATATTTACTTTGAGAGATTGAGTGATAATATTTTTTCAAATGTGTTTTAAAAGTGGAGAGAGAGAGAGAGAGAGAGAGAGAGAGAGAGAGAGAGAGAGAGAGAGAGAAGCAAAATCTGCACATGTGAAAGCTTGGGCCTATTTATAACTACTTAATTTCATTATATTTTCTTTGGGAGATGAGTGGTAATATATATATATATATATATTTATATATATATATATATATATATATATATATATATATATATTTTTTTTTTAAAGCATGTTTTAGAAGTGGAGAGAGAGAGAGAGAGAGAATTATAGTACTGGTGACGGACTTGTGACAAGGGAAAGGGAGAAGAAAATATAATGAATTAAGTATCTCTATCGATAGGCCTATGCTTGCGCGATATGATATGACTGCCAAGATCGTGCTGCACAATGCTAGATAAAATTTGAAGGATCATAATAATCAAGTTAATTCTCTAAGAAATTCATACCCTAATCTTGATTACATTCGACAGTTGATGTAGCATTCAAAGATTGCTTTCTTGATATAGTCTTTACTTTTGAAAATCAGGTTTCATCCACAAATCATTCACGAAGAAAGCTGTGTTAATTAAAAATATTTATTACCACAAATAACTCAATATGTATTGCACAGGCAATTAAAGTTTTATATCGTGGGAGATCTTTCAGCCTCGCGACAAAGAAATGCAGTCATGTAGGGTGTAGGCTACTACGAACTGCTTTGTAATGGGAGCATAATTAGCCAGAAAATCTTTGAGCTGACATGACTACTTTAACCTTGATTAAGATTTATGTTTAAAGACAGTAGCTTTGTAAACAGCAACTAGCATTCGATCCACTGTCGATGTCAAAGTAATCAAAGTGTGAAATCCGTTACGTTAGCCAGTATCCAGTGATTTGCGCTTTCCCGCTCGGAGTTCTAGGGCTCCTCCTAATATCATAGAAAACGCTCTTGCGGATGCAACTAGATTTGTTCAACCTACTTTAGCCGTCGCAACATTGAGTGCCATTGACGTCAGCTAACTTTAATCGCTTTGGAATACAAACATAAGTTTGTAGAAACTAAAATAATTGCATTCACCTCTTACGATATTGCAATATATCCCCGCTGATGAAGCAAAACAAGTAAATATTGTCGTCGTGATACATAGTACTAAAATCAGAAATTCACATTCTATCTATCAGATCTCTATGAACGAATCCATCTGAGAAATTCCAATTACTTCCGACATATATCGTGTTTTCAAATATCTGAACGGTTTTCTTTTGCAGTTTTAACTTTTATGATATAATTTGCAGTGTATTTTCATATTCTAGAGTAAATTTGGCGATATTCTGTCTTTTCAGTAAAAACAAATGGGAAATTGGATGAACGAAAGCTAATGAAAACTGTATCTTCAGTTTTCTTGTCGAGTGTACCTGGTAGTCGTGTGTTTACCAATAACTAGTTTCTCAATTACTTGAATACTTACTATATATGCATTCCTTTTCACTACTTGTTATAATGTCTGTTGTATTTTATCATTTCAGTCCTTTTACCTGTACTTCCATGTTAGATGATTTAATCACAACATATTTTTTTGCCTTAGATTTTATTGTCTGCATTAGTAGAATCTTATTTCATTTTTTATAATTTTATATGTGTCATTTTTAAAGTTAGTTCTTGACAGGTAAGTGCCATATGTTGCAAAATCACGTTGGGTCCAGTAACGGATGTAGGCATATTCGGGCCTTGGCTGATTCGGACCATTTGCTAGCCTGATTCGGACCCATACTAATAATTTTATATTATAGCAATGGTATTTCTATATAAGCATTCCGCATCGTTCGTCCCCGCGAATACAAATGCCACCAGGAATTGGGGCATCAAATGTATTTCGCCGTGATTAGTGAGAGCCCCTGGGGGTTAATTACAGTCGTCCGAATAAATATTACTTAAAATTCTTGTTCGGGAGGTAAAACTGCAAAGAAAAATCGACCAATCATATGAAAGTCCGAATACGCCTGGATAAAGGTCCGAATGAGCCAGTACATGGTCGGAATCAGCCAAGGTCCGAATAAGCCTGTTCACAACCCTTGCAGTCTCTGGCTCTTCTTCAGGGCTTTTAGTCCCCTATGATTGGGATTTATAAATTGTGCTGAAATTATATCCTCCAATTGTTCAGCATGGTCCACAGCACATAATTTTCTTTAAGAAGGCAACCACGGTAGGAATTTTAGGCACTAGAATTTGATTACAAACAAGAAATCAACTTGTATTTACCTTAAATCTCGTTGGTAGTTGCCAAACGCAGACACGTCACACGAGAACTAACCTAGCATTCTTATATAACTCCTATACACATTTGGCCAAACATGCAAATTAACTTATATTAGATACTTAGCTGGTTCGTCGTCTTCATGAAGATACGTACACTTAATTACATAGTATAACCAATACAGAATAGCAGCGCTCGCCACTATTGGGATCCAAGAATGTCCCCTTAAATTGCCATGTGAGCACAGTAACCCGGATGCCGCACATTGCAGCCCCAACATTAAGGCGGGGAAAAAAACCGAAGGGAAACTTGTCGCATTTGCGAAATACAGGCGAAAAAATATCACTTTTATTTAAAAATAATTAATAATCATTAATTAGCAAATCACAAAATCTAAAGTAAAGTTAATGATAAAGAAATCAACACCTTTTCTTTTATTGGAAATGAAAATTTAATGTGTCATTTTATGACATAAATATCACCAATTTATTTATTCAGTTCATTCGGAAAAACAATGATTTAAGGCTCCAGTTATGTGTACAATGTGTCCTGCCGAAGTCCCACAACAAATTTGTCCCCAAAAGACACAAGAAGTTTGGTCTAAGAATGGGTTTGTTTGTTTGTATGGTGGTTTTACGTTGCATGGAACCAGTGGTTATTCAGCAACGGGACCAACGGCTTTACGTGACTTCCGAACCACATCGAGAGTGAACTTCTATCACCAGAAATACACAACTCTCACTCCTCAATGGAATGGCCGAGAATCAAACCCTCGACCACCGAGGTGGGACGCCAACACCATACCAACCACGCCACTGAGGCGCTAATCATCTTTGGGCTTGCTTGCAACTCCTCGTCTTCCCATCTCTTTCTTGACAGAAGAACTGACCTAGACTCATCTCTTGCATGTGCAGGCTTCCTAGATAATGCTCCCGTGGACAAAAGGTTCAAGAGTGACAGGTCTTGTTTTACCTTACCTCTGGGGGTACCATGGTCTAGCTGACACTCGTAATATCTTGGCCTTGAGAATGATGATATTCATGGTAATTCTCCCAGGTTTTCTGATGGTCTAACTTAAGCTAATTGTATGATAGACTACAATAAAGTTGACTGAGGTCTGAGATATGTTCATTCTGTTAACATGTGAATGGAACAAACACATTCCATGAATCAACAAGGACTCACGGTTTGGTGACCTGTACCAGTAGGCCCTGTCATTCACGTCATTGGTTACATAAATGCTCACTTGGGCTGACTGATCCATTGATATACATGTTCTGTAAGCATCTTTTCTGTACATTGGGATGGATACAGTTAAATGGCTCTGTACTTTGAAGGAAGTAGTTAATTTTGCAACTATTGTATTTGCTAGAGATAAATTTGATAAACACCTGATTAACTGTTGTTGTGTATTGCATTTTTCCAGTTATTGTAAGATAGAGAATCCCTGTAAATTAAGTTATTGTACAATTATATGTACAATCCCTGTAAAGTTATATGACTTCACAATCCCTGTAAAGTTATTGATGACTAGACAATCCGTGTGAAGTTATTGTATGACTAGATAGCCTCTGTGAAGTTATTGTATGACTAGACAATCCCTATAAAGTTACTGTATGACTACATATACAATCCCTGTAAAGTTATTGTATGACTATAGAATCCATGTAAAGTTGTTGTATGACTTTACAATCCTTGTGAATATTTACATTAATATCGCTTAACAGGCCAAGTAGACTAATCCATAAATATTCCAAGAAGGAAAACAGGTATGTGAGGAAATAAAACTATACAACACCACACTATGGTTTGGGGCAGTTTAATTACTTACGATGTAGAAACATACTACATACATCTTTTTAAAGCCAGCATTCGAATAGAACTAGCATTTGAACATAAAAGCCAGCATTCGAAAATAAGGCCAGAGTCCAGACACAGCCAGCACTGAAACATACCAGCTTCATCAAGTAATACGTACACAAGCATTCCGCTATTAAAAAAATATTCTGAGGTCTGCTCGAGATAATCGTTCCAAAATACAAAATACACCAAACAATATATTCGAACAATGCTACCAAAGGCTACGACGCAGCGCCCGCAAGCTATAAAATAATGGTCATTGAGTATCAAAATAAAGAGGAATATTTATATTATAAAAAACTCTTCTTAAAACAAAATAACAAATTATCAAAATATACTCTACCTTTTTTGTCATAACATAAAAGTGACAAGTATGAGGCTAGATACAATACTGTGTACAACTCTTAGAGAGTTGCTAATAAATTCTTCCGAAAGATAAAAAACCACATTGTAATTCGATTCCTACATCAAAACGAACAACATTTGTACAATATATCGAATGCACATGGAGCAACAACAATGCCTAACTTCTGCAGAGCAGTAAACAAGATTTAAAACAGTAATTTCAACTACGTTTAAAGGGAGGCAACAAGTTGGTGTGTGTGAAAGGCACTCCATCATTTTGACACACATTGACGAAATGGTACTTCCTTCCTCTCTCCCTCTCTTCCTATCCCCCACAGCCTCCACAGCCCCCACATCCTCCGCAGCTACCACAGCCTCCTCCAGCATCTCCACCACTGCCCCCACCAGCGTCTGCAGCAGCCGTTCCAAAGATGTAACCGAAAACGTCCACGCCTCCTCCATCCCCACCTCCATCTCCATCTCCACCAGTATCTCCTCCACTATCGCCTCCGAAACCGGTCCCATTGCAGCCGCCATCGCCGCTCTTGACCCATCCACTGTACGGCTGGCTCCCGAAGGTAGCGTAGTACCCTCCTCCACAGCCTCCACACCCACCACAGGAACCGCAGGCTCCTCCACAGGTCCCTGTTCCCATGATGGCAAGGTGGGTCATAGTTGCTGTCCCAGTTGGATCCACTTCACGCTTGTTCTTGCGGAGGGCGATAGTTGGGGCAGATGCACAGAAAAAGCCCAGAGCTCCAACAAGCTTCAGCGACTCGATGGGTATCCTTCGAGGGTAGGACAGTGGATCGAGCGACTGTTCTACCTGTCCATCGACAGAGTCACCGTCTTCTTGTACATAGCGTGGCTGACAGATGATGTGCAGCACCGTGATGCTTAGTCCCAGAGCTACGTTTTTGCACCCAGTCATTTGAGTCGCCATTTCCTAAAAGAAAGAATGCTGACTGTCAATAGAGAAAGGACTTTGAAAAATGTAATTACTGTATTAAAAGCAGTTATAAATACTGTCTAGTGACATAAAATTAAATGTGCAACTAGAAATTTATATTACAGTACGTATTTACTTTATAAACATCAATCATAAGATGACACCTGATTCTGCAAAAATGCTATGGAATTGAAACAGCTTTTCAATATGTAACTTATCTTATTACCATCAGTTTAAATGGTTTCCTGTTAATTGATCCTTTGTGTAAATTACAGTAATTAATTACTCTAAAAAAAAAAAACTATAACAGTTTTATATCTTATAATATGCGCAGGTACCAAAATAGTGTCTGTATTCAATGCCAAAGCCTTATCTCAACTGCACATAATTCATGACGCCAAGTGGAAGAAAACGAATATACTTTTTCATTCATGATACTATGGATGGGTAACCAGAACTATACGTAGTCACCTAAAAAATTTCTAAATCTAAAAAATTTTCTATTGTACACAACTCTGTGGTTACCTTCAATATGCCTTTTTGCATATCAATATAAAGATCTTGAATATCACAGCTGTACAACTGTTGCTCGTAAGGCAACGATACAATTTGGCAGGAGCAGTGGGTGGGCAATGGATACGGACCACCAAGTGGCCCGGACTTCCAGGTACTCCACGCTTGGCTGTTGGGAACCATTATGTTTTTATTAATATTTTTGTCTAAGATACATTAAATTACAGCATTGTAGTAACTTAAAAGCTATTGATCATTATTCATAAGCTACAGCATAAGTGATTACAATTTGCAGGTATGGTAATGTATAGAATTGAAACTAAAGTTAACGGTACACCCTGTGAGACTAAAGTTAACTGTCCTTCCTTTATAACTAATTTTTGTACCTTTTTGCTAGAATCAAGGGTTGAAACACTATCTTTTAATAAGAGTTGCATGATGGGTAGAATTTCAAGACATCTGCTCTTGAGATTAGTACAGGGATATTCACACTAAAATTACTAGATGTTATCTAAATAGCTCTACATATATCTTTCTCTCTCTTTCTCAACATGCAGTGTAAGATATCTGTATGAAATTTTAATATTGTATCGATAATCAAGGTCACAATTCATTTGACAGTATGCATGTGTTTCCTGTGATGTTTATAGGATGATAAAAAATGTTCATATATTACTGTACTAATATAGTATATATATGAGGTTTGATGTAAGCAATTGTGATGGTCAACTGATATACATATGCTATATTCAAGGACAGTACTACTATTGTTTTACATCATTTATATAAGATGTTACTAACCTAGAGTTCCTGGTATACCTCTTCGAAGACCAGCCCAAGTTGCAACAACAATGGCCCAATCTCCATCGCGAGTTTTGATCAGCATTGCTCGCTCACCGGCATTATAATCACACATAGCTATGTTTTTGGCCTTTGAACAAGAAACTACAATGTAATACATAACAGAAATGAAATTCAGTATAGTGTTTATAGCTAAACATACTTATCATTTGATATTTTTTTCAGGATAAAGGTTAATCCAAAATTCTGAATGAGATATATTTCTATTCAGAATTCTAAATGAAGATATATTTCTCTAAGTACCAGGTGGGGTATTCAGAGGTTTGGTTAAATTACTTATTGGTATTGGTACATAATAAAGTGCATTTTTAGCCTCTAAAATAAAATTCTATTAAACAATGTTTACTTTCAATATGAATTTCAAGATTCATATCCAACAGCTGCCTTAGGCTTGCAAATTTAAGCAGCCAAAGAACATGGTGTACATTTGAAAGAAGTCACAGAAGATAATATGAAATACATGTACTGAAATATGAGATCAGTTATTAGAAATAAAGGAGATAAATTGATGACTTTATAAATAAATATATAAAAATATAAATAAATTATTAAAAATGGTGCCTGCACTTCAGCTGCTAATTCTAGTAACTATTAGACTGATTAAGGACCCAAATTGCTGAGATTTCCAAAATAAAGAGGCCCCTCTTTCTAAATCAAAGTCACTTTATATATCAGAGTAAGCATCAGCTATGAAATCTAATGACATGACTGCATGACAAATAAAAATGCTGCAAAAGTAGAGAAACCTGAAGACTTGCAACACAAAATGCCAACTGGATCTGGAGGGCTCTCGGAAATCATTTTGAGGTAAGTTTGCCCTTTCTTGTGTCTTTAGGATCCCCACAGCCTCCTTCTTTCTGACACACCTCAAAGGCAAAGGCAAAAATGCTGCCTTTTACCTCTCGAACCTTCAGTATCATTCAAAATGGAACTTTTTGGCCTGATTTGGGGAAGACTCCTCCAATGCTAGTATGTAATTTGTAATGCATCAGTCAAAAAGAGGTATGTACATCATCCGAAATAATAGAATATTATTTGTGATAGATATAATAGTAATTTCATTGCTGATCCAGAACAACTCAATTCCTACAAACAAACTAAAAGTGGATTACTGGAAACAAAGATCTCCATATGATTGTAAATAACTAGAACTGAAAATAATGAAAACGTGTTTTTGTATACTGTACTACTGTACAGCATATAAATTCATGAGTAAACTCCTGCCTTACTCAACCTGAACTATTGATAAAAATGGATTGTTATGATACAATAAAGTTTTATGCATACTTACCTGGCAGGTATATATATAGCCTATCCTCTTGACGCACTGGCAGAATTTCAAAACTCGCGGCAACCGCTAGTACACTGGTAGTTTCAGGTGATGGCCACCACCGCTCCCGTGGCGCTGGTACTTGGAACTATTCCCGTTTTCCTCAGATTTCTCTGAACCCTGTCTCCTGAGGGGAGGAGGGTGGGAATTTAATTATATATACCTGCCAGGTAAGTATGCATAAAACTTTATTGTATCATAACAATACCATTTTTATGCATGACACTTACCTGGCAGGTATATATAGCTGATTGACACATTTGGAGGTGGGGTCATAGACAGCAACATCGTCATAATTCAAAAATTAACTAAATTTTTAGAACTATGTATTATGTTCCTTACCTGCTAAGGTAGCTGACTTCGTAGGTCCTGCTCTTAGCCTGCTAAACCTTAGTAGCTCTCAACTAGGACGTGACCTGTTTGTTGAGAAAGCTAACAATAAGGGCCTGACAACTGGACGTGACCAATTTGTTGACAGAGAACCCTAGCCCTCATTTACCACGGGCATTCATGCTAGGAAAGTTAGTCACCTGAACCACACACACATATAATAACACTAACAACAGACTGAGCTGGTCTTAACCTTCTCAGACAACCATAAAAACACTATAACCTAATTAATATAAAAACCTAGCATGTTATAGGTATGGGTGGAAACTCCTTTGCCCAGTACTGTACCTGAGGATACATACGGGCCTAACGTTTGACAATTATAAACAAAAGTTGTCTTCACGTCTCTAAGGTAATGAGAGGCAAACACAGAGTTTGTCCTCCAATACGTTGAATCTATAATGTCCTTGAGGGCTAAATTTTTCCTGAATGCTAAGGACGTAGCTACTGCTCTCACCTCATGAGCTTTAACTTTAATTATACCGAAGCATTCCTCCTGACAAAGCAAATGAGCATCTTTAATGACTTCTCTTACAAAGAAAGCCATTGCGTTTTTAGACATAGGTCTAGTAGGATCTTTAACGGGCACCACAGAGAACATGAAGTTCCCCTAATGCTTCTTGTTCTTTCTACGTAAAACCGTAAGGCTCTTACTGGGCAAAGAACCCTTTCTTGTTCTTGACCTACCAGAGTCAGACAGTCCTTCAATTCCTCAAAATGATCTTGGCCATGGATGCGAAGGATTCTCATTCTTTGCTAAGAACTCCTGTTGAAAAGAACAAACTGCTTTGTTGTGCTTCCATCCTATTTGCTTGTCAATAGCTTGCAGCTCGCTAATCCTTTTAGCTGTAGCTAAGGCTACTAAGAAGATAGTTTCTTCGTTAGCTCTCGCAAAGGCGCACTGCCCATAGGTTCGAACTTATCCGTCTCCAAGAATTTGAGAACGACATCCAAATTCCAAGAAGGGGTTCTGCACCGTCGATCCTTCTTTGTATCAAACGATCTGAGGAGATCTCTAAGATCTGCGTCATTGGACAGGTTTAAACCTCTGTGTCTAAACACTGCAGACAACATACACTTATAGCCTCTAATCGTCTGATTAGCCAAACCTAGTTCTTTCTTCAGGTATAGCAGGAAATCTGCAATCTGTGTCACAGAGGTACTGGATGAAGAAATCTTCCGATTCTTACACCATTTACGGAAGTTCTCCCACTTCGACTGGTACACTTTGATAGTCGATGGCCTTCGTGCTCTTGCAACTGCCTTCGCTGTTCTCTAGAAAACCCCCTCGCTCTGACAAGTCTTTCGATAGTCTGAACGCAGTCAGACCCAGAGCGAGGGTGTTCTTGTGGAACCTGTCGAAGTGGGGTTGTTTGAGAAGATCTACTCTCGTGGGGTAGACTTCTCGGAGAATCTACTGTCCATTCCAGTACCTCTGTGAACCACGTTTGGGCCGGCCAGTATGGGCTATCAGGGTCAGCCTTGTTCCTCGACTTTCCCTGAATTTTTTCATTACCTTTCCTAAAATCTTGAACGGGGAAAAGCGTACGCATCTAGACCCGTCCAATCTAGTAGGAAGGCATCGACTGCGACTGCAAAGAGGGTCCGGGATTGGAGAACAATAGTTCGGTAACCTCTTCGTCGCTGCGGTAGCGAAAAGATCCACTACTGGAGTGCCCCAGAGCTTCCACAGTCTCTGGCATACTTGAAGATGCAACATCCACTCCGTGGAAAGCACTTGTCCGTCCCCTGCTCAACAGATCCGCCCTGACGTTCTTCTCTCCCTGAATGAACCTGGTGAGCAGGGTGACGTTTTCTCTCTGCGACCAAAGAAGAATCTCCTTCGCCAGGTTGCAAAGGGACAACGAGTGGGTTCCTCCTTGTTTCCGTATATATGCCAGAGCTGTGGTATTGTCCGCGTTGATCTGCACCACTTTGCCGCTGATCCACGGTCTGAACGCTTTCATAGCCAAGAAGATCGCCATCAGTTCCTTCCTGTTTATGTCCATGCCTTTTCTTCTTCGCTCCAAAGGCCTGACTCCTCCCGAGGGCCCAGCGTCGCTCCCCAGCCTGCGTTCTGACGCGTCGGAAAATAATATCCGGTCTGGGTTCCTCTGCTGGAGTGACGTACCCTCTAGACAACCTCTCCGGAACTAGCCACCACTTTAGTTCCCTCCTTTATCTTCGAAGGAATTGGAAACCGGAAGGAATCTGGTTGCGATCTTCTTGGCCAGACTTCGTTCAGAAAGAACTGTAAGGGCCTCATGTGAAGTCTCCCTAGTGAAATGAACCGCTCTAACGAAGAGAGTGTCCCCAGCAGGCTCATCCACTCTCTCGCTGAGCATTGGTCTTTCATTAGGAATTCTTGCACTTTCCGTATACACATGGTCTGCCTTTCGGGTGACGGAAAAGCCCGAAAAGTCACTGAGGATATCAGAATCCCCAATTAAACTAGTTCCTGAGAGGGATCAATCGTGACTTTTCCAGGTTCACCATCAGACCCAGTTGCTGAGTTAATTCCAATGTTACGTCCTTGTCCTCCAGACATTGCTGTTTTGATTGTGCTCTTATGAGCCAATCGTCGAGGTAGAGAGAGACTCTGACTCCTGCCAAATGAAGCCACTTCGCCACATTCGACATCATTCTTGTAAAAATTTGAGGCGCCGTGCACAGCCCGAAACACAGGGCTTTGAATTGATAAATCCTTCCCTGGATCACGAATCTCAAAGTATTTCCTGGACCTTGGATGAATTGGAATATGGAAGTACGCATCCTGAAGGTCCAGTGTTACCATCCAGTCCCCTGGTCGTACCGCTGCCAGTACTGAATCGTTCGTCTCCATCGTAAACTTGTCTTTTCTACGAACAAGTTTAGCTGGCTTACGTCCAGTACCGGCCTCCAACTTCCTGATGATTTCGGTACTAGAAACAGACGGTTGTAAAACCCTGGGGATTCGTGATCCAGAACCGGTTTCTATTGCCCCCTTTTCTATCATGGTGACGACCTGATGCCAAAGAGCCTCTCTCTTCTCTAAATCGATGTAATGAGCCCCTGAGGGCTCTCGGAGCTGTAGCGAGAGGTGGTTTCTTGAGAAAGGGAATCTTGTACCCTTCCTTCGCTACCTTTACGGACCAAGATCCGCTCCTTTGCTTTGCCAGACTTCCCAGAAGTCTAAAAGTCTGGCCCCCACACAAGTCTGGAGGACTTCTGACTCATTGTTTGGTTGAAGTTTTGGCCCTCTTTTGGTTTGGAATTGGAAACTCTTTTCCCTCTAAATGCTGGTCGAGCGAAAGTCCTACCCCGAAAGGGCTGCTGTGCTGTCTTCGTATCCTTCGTAGTCTTATTCATGACCTTAGAAGGTAAATACTTCCTTACCGATGACGTAAGAAGATCTTGAGTCGCCTTCTGAGTGAGGGAGAGAGATATGTCCTTAATGATCTCTTGCGGGAAGAGCTGGTCCTGACAGAGGAGAGAACATCAACTCCGACTTTTGCGCGTTCGACACCCCTTTAGCAGCGAACGAGCATAAGAGATGTCTTTTCTTCAAGACGCCTGCTGTAAAAATTGAAGCCAATTCATTAGCTCCATCTCTCAAGGCTTTATCCATACAGGACATAATACTTTCCTCGACAAGTCGGATACTGACGGACTCTTCCATCTCCGAAGTTCGAGCCAGGGCCCCCAACGACCAGTCAAGAAAAGTTAAACACCTCAAAGGTCCTAAAGATACCTTTGAGTGTGGTTCGAACTCCGACGAAGTCCACCACACTTTGGCTGAATGCAAAGCATGGTCTTACGGAGCTATCCCACTATGTTGGAAAAAGTCTCCCTGGGAGGAGGCAGGCACTCCCAGGCCAAGACTTTCCCCCGTAGCATACCAAACACCAGACTTCGAAGCCAACTTGGCCGGAGGAAATACAAAAGAAGTCTTCCCCGACTCTTTCTTCTCCTCAACCACTCATTTACCGCGTTGAAGGGCTTTCTTGGCCGAAATGGACAAAGTCAATTTTCAAAAACAAAAGACGATTTCTTGGCTGGTCTTCGTCTTCGAAAATTGCGACAAAGGCGATGGCGGGCCTGAAGGTTGAAAATCTCCTTCAAACAAAGAAAGAAGGCACTCTGTTAGCCTCCTGTAGTCCGAAGAAGGAGCTTCCGTCTTGTCCTCTTCCGCACTCTCCGCAAATTCTTCCTCCTGCGAAGAAATATCTTGAAAACCAAGATCCTGCTGACTCTCCAATTCAGGAGTCCTTATGCAGCTCCTGTTAGAAAGCGAATGCGGCACTGACTCCCTATAAACTCCTCTCTTCCTTGTCGAGACATGTTTTGACTTGCTGCCGCCTGCGTCTGCGTCCTCCTGAACGTATGCGTCCACCATGCGTCCATCACTTCTCCTCTTGGCGTCTGCGTCCTGTACTTCTCCTTCTTAAGGGACGCATGCGTCCTGGATCGCGTTTGTACGTCCTGCGTCCTCTTGGAGGACTTAACCGGGAGAGACGAGTCCTTACGTCTAACCGAAGGTTGTTCGGGCTTTCTCCCATGATTGAAAAACATCACTGCCAATCTCTGCTGCATGTCCCGCAGCACCTCCTTCGTTTCCGCCTCCTTACGAGACTCCATGATGATGAGGAGATCGAGGACGCACCGGGCTAACACAAAGAGGCGAGCGAACTTCCAAACTGACGTGAAATCCTCTTCCTTTTGATAGGGATCATCTCTTCATCCTCCGATGAAAAAATCTCAGGGCTACTCCACCCTACTGTCGAAAGCCCTTTCCTCCTGTGAAGAGGACGGAAAGTATGACCTCTTGAGAGGACGCGATACTTCCGCGAACCGAACCTACTCCTTCCCGAGTCTGAACTATCCGAAGAATAACGCACTTCCCAGTATCGCCTTTTCTTATGGCGTACTGCAGCAGCTGGGACTTATCAACAGGACTGCCTGAAGGGACGACTGATCGCAAGTCAACCCCTCTCGCCTCCCTTCGACTGTCGACATGCCTTCTCCCTTGGGTCTGGGAGCTTGACAGAGGTCTCGGTCTAGGAGCACGAGAGAGACGATCAGGCGCCCCCTCCACAACACTGTCACCAAACACTTCCACTTTGTCTGTTAATCGTTAATTTGGTCTCCCATGGACGCAAGGGCAGCGAACACTTTCACTATTTGTGGATCAGTAGTATCCTCAGATACAGCAACTGGAGCAGGAGAAAAACCTGGGGGGAAGGTGCTACATCTACATGTGAATGAGCTGGAGAAGACACATGCAAAGATTCATCCAAAGGTTTACTTTCGAAGATCCCGATCTTTCACTCCTAGATACAGATCTTCTAACCCGATCTTTTTCTAATCTCTCCACATACTTCATAAGAGCCTTCCACTCTTTCTCATTCAGACACTGACATTCATTGCACCTATTGTCCCACGTACATACAAACTCCCGACACTTCTTACAAATAGTATGTGGATCTACCGATGATTTCGGCAGTCTCACCTTACACCCTTCTTTCACACAAACTCTAAACATACTTCCTGATCAGACATACTAAACAAGGTCCAAACAAAATGCGATTGCCACTCTAACTTCGTGAATACGATACCAATATCCAAAAGTCAGAAATAACGAGCAGGAAATTCTAACAGAGAACCAACAACGATGTTGCCGTTCGGCTGGCAGAGAAAATCTGAGGAAAACGGGAATAGTTCCAAGTACCAGCGCCACGGGAGCGGGGTGGCCATCACCTGAACTACCAGTGTACTAGCGGTTGCCGCGAGTTTTGAAATCTGCCAGTGCGTCAAGAGGATAAGCATATAATATACCTGCCAAGGTAAGTGTCATGCATAAAAAAATTTGTACCAATCTTAAAGAAAACTGAAACAGCCAATATTACATAACTACTGTCTGTTATACCTATACTAAAAAGATAGTACGTAGAGTCAAAATTGTATAGTACTGTAGTAACTGATTCTTAAATGTCACAAAGACTTGAACTGAAATCTTATAGCTACTTAGTTATGGAAACTGGAAATGGAATATTAAGGAATATTGAATTTAGGCCAAAGGCCAAGCTCTGGGACCTACGAGGTCATACAGTGCTGAAAGGGAAATCAAGAGTACAGGAGGTTTTAAACGTGCAACATGAGAAAAACCTCGCAGTTGTACTACGAAATATTTTTGGAGAGGTCAGAAAATAAGTTGGAAGAAAGAGTATATGAATGGAGGTACAGTAACAGGAATGAACGGGTTTGTTTGAAGCCTATGGGCTAATGGAAAAACTGCAAAAGAACCGTTAGTAATGATTACACTGCAGCCTGTGAGATTCACTCATGGGACTAGTAGTACTTCCCTAAAGTGTATTTAATTATGGAGAAACTGACATACGCACCATAGTTTTTTATTATTAGGGCACTGAGTGTGGCAGGGGACGGTAATGTGTTTCCATCAAGGGTGTGGGCCATGGCCACGAGGATTCGCCCTGAGGCAGTGTCAGCAAACACTGCGGGACGGCAGACGCTATAAGGCCGCGGGAGTGGTACACCTCCACCTCCAGAACCTGCGGTTTCTGGGGATTCGTTTCGTTGACCAGACTGTAAAAAAAATAAATAAATAAATAAAATACTGTGTAACAAACAGACATGGGCAGCTACACAGGACATACATATGCTATACTATGTACAAAAATTTTAAATACTTTAAGCATAAAACAATTCTCAACCTGTGGTTTCTTGTGATTTGTTTCACTGGCCAAACCATAAAAAAAAAATAAAATAAAATACTGTGTAACAAACCAATAGACAAGGGCAGAGGTTACCACAGGATAAAATGTTGTATCCCCAAATTTCAACATACTTTGTAAGCAAATTGTAAAAATTCTCACCCTGCAGTTTCTGTTTTTTTTTTTTTTTAAACTAAACTGAGAGAAAAATAAATAAATAAATAAACAATAACTATAACAAACAAAATAGTACACATGGGCAGCTACATATGACAATATTTTGTACATACAAATTTCAGATACTAGTTGAAGTAAATTAGTATAACAATTCTCATAGCGTAAGTTTTAATCCAGTAAGTAACTGTCTTTCTGTTCATCGGGTGAGTTCACTACTGAGAGAATAGAGAAAGCTTGAGAGGGAGAAAGTCCTATTACTCTTTGGCCTAAAATATTTTTGTCTTTGCAAGATGAAGTTATATAAAATGGGCTAAAAAGACTTTTCTGGGCCATTTTTTGTTATAAGATCAGTATTAAGGCTTTAAGTGCACCATACAGGGAACTTAATTAATTTCAACAAAGAGGAAATATTAAATAATTGTAATCAATGTTTATTTGTGCCAATCTAATTCAGTTTTCTTCACACAGATCCATAATGTATGATTGATTTGTGAAGGTAACTCGTTCACAATGATAATTTTCTTGCTTGTCAGGTTTTCTTACATATTTCAGGGGGAGATTTCTTTAATGTACTTCACAGCAATTTCTTTTTTAAACCAACTGACTGAACATAAACCCATAGCACTTACTGCATTCAACAGAATTTCTAGTGAGTGTAACCAATTTTTTAATAAATCAGTGAACTAGAATACAAATTTGTATCATAGTATAGTAATTAGTCTGTACTGTATTACAAAAAATTAAACTTGCAGGAACATATTCAGTTTAGTTTAGAAGACAAACCTGTAAAATGGGTTCTACATGCATACAATACTGAATGTGGACTGAAAACTCTATGTAAAAACTACAAGGAATTTCTGTAGAATCCATAAACTTATGATTAATATGAGAAATGAACGTAGTATTACACACACATACACACAAGGTAAAAAAATTCTCCAATTCTTTCATTACAGAAATTTCATGTGCACTGTACGCACTACATTACAGTCTTACCGATGAGTGGCCTTTTCAGCGAGATATATGTCGCTGGAGGCAGCATGGTTATTGGTTAAAATGCCCTGCATCGAGGTCAAACACTCGGGGTTCAAGACGGTAGGCACGAAGGGACCTGTCAAGACCCCCAGAGGAACGTAGGTATCGCTAACACTTCGGACTACTCGCAATGTCATTTCAACAACAGCTCCAGCATCCTCGAACACCTGCAATAAAAAAGAGTATAAAAAAGTTAAAATAATTATTCTATTAAGATCATTATTACATACATACATTTCAGTGTTAAAATTTTTATATTTATGTATTCATATTGTTATGAAAGTGCCAGTAACCAATATGTATTTACTTTATTAGTTTAGTCCAACCTAAATCTTTTCAGTGCCAATATGATACAAGATCTGTATTATGTATAATAATAAATAAGGTCTAAAGGCTATGCTATACTACTCATCAAAACATCAGGCTGTGATTCATATATCAAAGCAAATGTTGTAACATAAAACACATTAAACCATGAAAGTATAAGAATAAAAAGTAATAATCATAACAATAAACTGAAGAAATAAGCATTTTAATACCAATACATATACAGATAAAAACTGACTACTTTTACAGAAAGTTACCAACTGAACCAGAGAATACTGAAAGTAGTTCTCCCTCATAAATAATTATTTGTAATACGTATTTTTCATTAGAAGTTTAAAATACAGTACATTTTCCTTCATCAAATGTAGGAGAAGATCCATCAGCAAAGACACTAAATTCAAGAAGCAATCTCTCAAATACACATATGCCAAGAAGAAGCAGGCCAGAACAGCTGAGGAATGGAATGGAATATAACATTTAGGTCAACGGCCAAGCACTGGGACCTATGAGGCAGTCAGTGTTGAATGGAAAACTGAAAGTTAAAATGTTTTAAAGGTGTAACAGGAGAAAAATTTCGCAGTTGCACTATGACACAACTGTTAGGAGACGGCGGGGAGTAAGATGGAAGAAAGAGAATATGAACAAAAGTATAGTAACAGGAATGAAAGGAGTTGCAGCTAGAGGCTGAAGGGACACTACATAGAACCTTTAGTAATGCCTACAGAGTACCCTTGTAAGGTGCACAGAGCACTACCCTGCTAAGGGGAAGGTTCCATGTTACTCAATCTTCAGGCAGAATGAAACAGTATGTAGTACATAAAATTAGCAATGCCACTCAGTATCTCAATTGGAGCAAACAACTATCATAATTAGCTTGGTAAAGCTATTAGGAATTACCCATAACCAGATCAGTTAGTGAATACCAGCAATGTTGATTTATGCATAAAAATGAAAGGGGTAAATGACACAGTGAGAAAGATGGTACGAGATGAAAATACAAAAGAACTTCAGCATATGGAAGGTGTTATACTCTCAACTGAGGGGTATCTGTCACTTTCTAGAAGAACGTGTTCTTGACAATTTTTTTTATGTTCCTTTGCATACCAAAGTAATTAGTTCTGTAATAGCTTGTACTTTATACCAGCAGATGCTACATATATACAAGAACCTGTGCAATGAGCTTCACATTTTCTGAGGATACCTAAAGTATTGATATCTTAAAAATGAAGGCAAACAAAGATACAGAACAATTTACCTTTACAATTGTACCTTCAGTTTTAATATCAAAGAGTTCATACAGATAGGTCATGCACCAGAAGTTCCCTTGACCTAAGAATTTGAGCAAACGACTGAACCTTCTCTTTGAAGACATCTTCAGCACCAACCAGTCCCCAGCAGACTGAAAAAAATAATGTTTTTCATAATTTTCAGTGTCATATCCAATACTAAAAATAAATAAAAATTTATATGCCTGTAAGATCATTTTAGCTTAACAGTCAAATACTTTTATATGTTCCATTAAATGATGTTTGGAACGGAAATTTGAATATTGCTATGTATTATTATTATTATTATTATTATTATTATTATTATTATTATTATTATTATTATTATTATTATTACTATTATTATTATTCAGAAGATGAACCCTATTCATATGGAACAAGCCACCAGGCACTAATGACTTGAAATTCAAGCTATCAAAGAATATGGTGTTCATCTGAATTTAATGTAACAGAATGTATGGATATACAGAAAGAAATCACTTATTGGGAGAAAGGATTATTAAATGAATTAGTAAACAGAAAAAAATGTAAGTAAATTATATAATAATTTACTTACAGAAGAATTGCTTTTGGGTAGTAATGCATTGCATCTTCGCCTGAATTACACATTTCAATTACATAACATCCTCAGGGAGACTATTCCACAGTCCAGTAGTGAGTAATGTGTCAATAAACAAGGAAGATAATGTCAGTTTCTTTGCTGACATATTTATTATCAAACTAAATACGAAATGCAGGGCAACAAAAATAATTATGTGAATACTCACATAGTCAGGTAAGGAGAAAGTTAATGCAAGATCGGTGACGTTGTGTTCTGAAGTGCCTTTGACCTGTTCATGGAAGAGGCTCAGTTCTGCCACTCTTCTCGTCTGTTACAAACCAAAATAGTTGTGAGTAATTGAAGTAAAATGGTTCAAATTTGAATAATACATCAAATGACTTACAATTTCTTGCAGATCATACTTGCATTAAAGCAATTCAGTCTTCAATATGAGGTTGTTAAAGAAAACAAACATGATTTTGAATGAAATCAAACGATACTGAAAAAGAGCCTTACCTCATGCTTAATTTTAATTTTAATAGGGCCATCTGGAGCCTTGCCTTTTATCACCAGCTAGAAAGCAATATACTATTATTACTCAATGGTCAGATTAATAAAATACATATACTATTTGGGCTTTAAACCGTCCTTAGGTCATAGCAGTTTTGTACACAGTCTATTACAGTACTCTCATGTAATGCATATATGATACAGTCATTAGAATGATTACTGGAATAAAATCACTTGGTTTAAAAGTCTTACAAAAAACTAAACCTTAGATACAACAGGTTCATTCAAATGGTCATATTGTACACTGTATAAGTTGTGAAAGCATATTTAAGTGCAGTATGGAACTGTAACACTATACATACTCTTTTTATTCAAACCGAAAATTTACTTATTGCATAGGAAGCTTATATAGCTACAGTACTTTAGTATAGATTTTAACATGAATGAACACAAAGTAATTTAGGTATTGGTCCTTCCTATTAACAAAGAGCACAAAATTAGTCTAAGCAAATAATTTTTATGGATTTTTTCATAATGCTAGAATTTTTTCTGCCTAAATAGCAATCAAACTCTAGTAATATGAGTTAGATGACAAGCAAAGAGTAATTCTGTGGTAAAAAACTATAGTACACGATAACTTCAAAGAATATGATGCAACATTAAGCTTTTAAAGGAAAACAAAAGGTTTTTATGATACTGATATACATGATTAATTGTCTTGAGCTGCCTCTTGTGCGTAATTAAAGCATTCTAACAAAAACAGACAAGTTCATGCCAAAATAATTTTGGTAATTAAAATACATAATGTAAACATTTATTTGAAGAATTCTCACTTTTTCTTTAGCTTTGAGTCCAAGAACCCTTAAAAACATGAGTAAATAAGGGATTTTGACGTAAGGAAAAATCTATTCTGGGCGATTGGCTCGTGTCGCCAGCGAAATATCCTTTAATCTATTATTTCTAGGGTAAATGTACTAACACATACCAGAGAATAAAATAAATAAAAGAAAAAGGTCAGTATAACTGACTCGCTCACCCGGTCTAGGAGGATGTCGGTATGAACACTAGGCGAGTGAGACCACTACCACGAGCCAAATGCCAATAGAAATCTCCCACTACAAAATCCCTCCAAGAGGGGAGCCGACCCACAGAGTGAGCAGCTCGTACTACTACTACTCCATCCCATGCTGCCGACTGCTGCGCCTCTAGTTTGGCCCATCCTGAAGTTAGCAGACAATCTTGGGCGCAGGGATGGGTAGGGTGGGATTTCGCTGGCGACACGAGCCAATCGCCCCAGAAATAGATTTTTCCTTACGTCAAAATCCCTTTTCTGGGCTCAGCTCGTGTCGCTGCGCGAAATCGTACCAGAGAAATGCACAAGATTGTAAACGAAAAAGTAATAAAATAAATCAAAATAGGTCTCAAATAAAAAATAAAGTAAATATAAAAAGAATAATATTGCTAAAAAGATACAAATACACAGTGATACAAAACTAAATATGCTTAAATTACCCTTAATCCTAAACATGTTTTCTTAACATAAGGTAATTTACATATATACAGAGGTAAATTGGCTTACATGTAATAAAATGGTATCTGTGTAAAGGCATGTATCAAAAATATAATAGCAATTAAAACAGTCAAATGAACAAATTAATCAACAATGATAATATATAATACGGAATGTATCTGCCTTAAATATACAAAACCCGTAAGTCATTATAAAAGAGATGTATCCACTAGCATAAAAATGGGAAGGGGGATAACATCCATGAGATCAATATGCATAATCATCTGTGAGTGTCCCTAGGACAAAAAATTAATGGGCACCCACATACATCATAAAAGCAGCTAAGGCACAAGGTAAATGTAAATGAACATGGCAGGAATAGACGAACTGTTGGGTGAGGCAGGTAGAAAGGAGGACTGAATCTTCTACTACAAGTTAACTAGAGTCAGGGGAAACTACGTTTCCCGCTGCTACTGCTGAAAAATTTCAGAGCTTCCAAGGGACTTTAAGGTAATGACGTTTGAACACTGTCGGCGATTTCCATCCGGTATATTTCTTCAACTCATCGAAGTTCATGTGTTGGAAATAATTAATTGAGGTGGCTACTGCTCTGACATCATGTACTTTTGGGAAAGAATCAGGATTGGCTTGTTTAATAAAGTACAGGATTTGTTGCCTGATGCTTTAATGGATAAAGTTCCACCTTTTTCCCTCTAAAGAGGGGCCCCGATGAGGATGAGGAGGTTCTGGATAGAAAGGCTCGTAAGGCTGAAACTGGACAAAGGGATACATCTTGTGGAAGAGGTAGTACTTTCCAAGGTTCCCACCTCATCAAAGGATCTTCATTCTTTGCCAAAAAACTCCGTTCCGGAGAAAGTAAAACTTCCCCTGTGGGAAGGAATTGAATATGATCCGGATCTCTGGATAAAGCCGACAGTTCTGAAATTCTTGCTCCTGAAGCCAGGCTTAATAAAAATAGGGTTTTCCTTAGGAGCATCATAAACGAGCATGTGTCATTATCGGTTTCAGAAGCCAGTTTTAGAACATCGTTTAAGAACCATGAAACTGACGTAGGCCTCACAGAAGGCCTAAGTCTAGCACATGCCTTAGGAATAGACGAGAAGTAGGTATCCGTCAAGTCTATGTTAAATCCAAATTGAAATATCTTTTTCAAGGCTGACTTGTTTGTCGTAATCGTGCTAGCTGCTAAACCTTTTTCAAATAAGGATCTGAAAAAGGATATAGCTGAATTAACCGTCATGATTCTGATATCTGACTCTCTCAGGAAGGTTGCTAACTTTTTGACAGCAGCATCATACTGCCTCAAAGTTGAATCCCATTTTATCGGATTCCAAGAAGAGAATGTTCTGAGGGTCAATATTCGCATCTCTTTTTGCCGCAAACTTCATGAAATCCATAAAGTTAGGGTTTTGAGAATCCTTGAGGAAGCGAACACAGTCTTCGTTTGTACTGACTGGGAGAGCTTGGGACTGGGGATCCGAAGAGAGGACGAAGGCCCAGCTCCAGAATTAGGGGATACAATTGCTCTTCGGCCAGTTTCTGGGGCTACTAGAGCCAACTTGGACCCTTGAATGTCCTGAGTTTGTTCAATACTTTCATAAGGAGATTCATTGGAGGGAAGACGTAAATCTTCTCCCAGTTGTTCCAGTCCAGAGCCAGGGCGTCCGTGGCGTAAGCCAGAGGGTCCAGGTTGGGGGCTACATAACACGGTAGTTTGTGGTTCGCTTGGGATGCGAAGAGATCCACCTGTAGCCCTGGGACTTTTTGAAGGATCCATTGGAACGAACTGTTGTCTAGTGACCATTCCGACTCTAGGGGTACTGATCGGGATAGGGCGTCTGCTATGACGTTTCTCACTCCAGCTATGTGAGTGGAGGAAAGATGCCAACTGAACTTGTCTGCCAGGGAGAAGATGGCTACCATGACGTGATTTAGATGACGTGACTTGGAGCCTCCTCTGTTTATACAATGTACTACCACTGCGCTGTCCAGGACTAGCTTTATGTGGGAGTTCTTTGGTGGGTTCAACCTTTTTAGAGTCAAGAACACTGCCATTGCCTCCAGTACGTTTATATGGAACTGACGGAACTGGCGTGACCAGATCCCTTGAACCTTTTTTACCTGGGAATACCCTCCCCAGCCGCTTAAGGACGCGTCTGTGTGGATGGTGATCCCTGGTGGAGGGAACTGGAGGGGTACTGACATTGATAGATTCTTGATGTTGGCCCACGGCCGAAGCCGATTCTTTAGAATCAGAGGCACTGAGGATAGCTTGTCCCTGGTCCTGACATTCGCTCGTGAGCGCCAGATCCTGGATAGGTCTTTCAGTTTGGCTTTCATTAAGACGTTCGTTACTGATGCAAACTGGAGAGAGCCGAGGATCCTTTCCTGAGCTCTCCTTGATGCTAGTTTGTGACTTAGAAATTGCTTGACTGACTTCGCTATTTCTTTCCTTTTGGTAGATGGAATCGACAGAGTGTGGGGAGGATAGATTCCATTGAATGCCTAGCACTGAAAGTTTGACTCTGGAGTGAGTCTTGACTTGGACTTGTTTATCTTGAATCTAGATATTCTAGGAACCGGATCACTTTCAGTGTAGCCTTGTTGCATTCCTCGACTGATGGGGCCCAGATCAACCAATCGTCGAGATATGCCACTACCATAATCCCTTGCGATCTGAGTTGTTGCACTACCACTTCCGCTAGCTTCGTGAACACCCTGGGTGCCACGTTGAGTCCGAATGGAACTACCTTGAAGGAGAACGTCTGGTCTCCTATCTTGAAACCCAGATACGGACGGAAGTGTCTTGCAATAGGGATATGATAGTAGGCGTCTGTAAGATCGATAGAGGTGGTGACGGCCCCACGGGGAAGTAAGGTCCGCACCTGTGAGATCGTGAGCATCTTGAACTTGTCGCAGCGGATGGCTAAGTTTAAGCGGGACAAGTCTAAGATCACCCTTCTTTTTTGTGAGCCTTTCTTTGGCACGCTGAACAAGCGACCTTGAAATTTTAATCTCTTGACTCTCGCTATAGCTCCTTTCTGAAGGAGGTCCTCCGCGTACTCTGTCAATTCTTTGGAAGGAAGTTGACGGAAAGGTCTGGCTGGAGGTGGGTTCGTCAACCAGCTCCAACCCAGCCCTTTTGACACTATGCTCTGAGCCCACTGGCTGAAGTTCCACCGGTGGCGAAAGTGAAACAGCCTCCCTCCTACCTGAAGTTCTTCATTGGTTCTGGTAACCGCCTCGGCCTCCTCTGAAGTGCTTTCCCCTATTAAAGGGGCCTCCCGATCCTCTCCCACGAAAGGACCGCTTACCTCTGCCTCCCTTACCCGAGCGGTCATACTTCTGAGAAGCTTGACTCTCGAAGGCTTGATTGTAAGCAGGAGGAGTGGCGTATGAGGTAGAGGGTTGAGGCTGAGGGGATATCACATAAATTGGCTGTGATTGACCCTTAGAAGTGGAAGGTTGGGCTGTCTGCACTAACGGCACTGTTGGAACTTGTTGAGGAAAGCGTGGTTGCTTCTTCTGGTAAGGTTGGAAACGCCTGGGTTTCCTCTGACCCTTACCTTTAGGTGTCAAGTCTTGTCTCCTCCTAGCCGAAAGGCCCCAACGGTCCTTAAGGCTCTGGTTCAACCTCGTAGCCTCTGCCTGGACTTCCTTAACCATAGCCTCTGGAAAGAGATCTGCGCCCCAGATGTTAGAGGAGAGTAACCTATTCGGCTCATGTCGAATGGTTGCCTCTAGCAGGACATGCTTTCTACAATTCATTCTAGCAGTGGCAAACTCGAACACATCTGACTGTACCGTTTGAGTCAGGGCTTTGGTCATAAGCTTAAAAATTGGTTCTGATCCATAGGCCATGGTTGCTACCTCCGACATAGCCATAGAGTTGATTGATCTGGCTAGTCGTGATTTTGCGTCAAATTCAGTTTGAATGAGATTATCTGGGAGCCTGGGTAGCTTTTCACCAAACTGCTCCATAGCACAGTCAGGTTTGAGTTTGCCAGCTGAGAATGTATTCGGCAAGTCTTCCCACAACTCTCCAATTGAAGGGAGTAATGGAGATGTGGGATCTGCTTCTTTCAACTGAGGCATGGGTTTCCCCCTTCTGGCCGCTGAGATGGTCGACCTAACTATCTTGGTTAGGAACGGGAGCGGGGTGGGTAACTCTCATCCATTGTGAAAATGGTAAAGGGACTTTTGATGGTTGTATCTTGGTGTTAGAACAATCCATGTCCTCTAAAAACATCTGAGCCATTCTCTCTGAGCCTGGTCTCGTGAATAGAGGACTGTCTCCTTTGGTACCCTATCGTCCCGAACCATAGCCGAAGGCGTGAGCCTTGCGTAGCCTATGAAAGGAGGCTGTAGGCCTTCCGGGTAGAACTCGAAGTCTTCTATTCTTCGAGTTCCAAACTCCGGGATGGAGATGAGACCGTCCTGGAAGGGGGCGTATGACGCTACTCTCCATGGGTTGTTCATGGAGAGAAACAGGAAGTGAGTCATACGGAGGAAGCTGAGTTCCACTTGTGTTGGAAGTTGAGGGAGAGGCTAGAGGGACTTCTCTTAGTCCGGCTATAATAGAATCCTGGGAAGTGATCCTATCCGACAGGCGAGAGAACATCTGTTCCATACTATTCTTTAGGGACCCAACTAGGTCACCCACCTGTTGCAACAGGCCAGCATTGGAGTCCAAAGCCGGAGCTGCTGCGGAGGTGGAGGGGAGACTCTGAATTGGAACCAATGGGAGCGGAACTGGTGATTCTGCCGGAGTGCGAGATCTCTCCTTGGATTTACTTTTTGAGGACTTATAAGCCGGACTAGAAGCTTTAGACCTGTCTGGACCGGGATTGCGAGCCGGTAGACTTACGTGAGGAAGAGACGAGGACGTCTTCTTAGACGACGATGACGTCTTAGTCAAGGTCATCGCTTTAGCCTTGACCTTAGGTCTAACCGAAGCCTCAGGAGGAGTATATAATTCATCACCAGTAAGCTTGGAAAGATGGAGAGGTTGCAGGGGTAGAAGAGACAGTCACACCCAAGGGTGACCCTTGAGTGCCTACATTACTTACCTCGACCAACAGGTCGTCTATACCTACCATCGGTTCAACATTAATATCCAGGGTTGCGACATCCGTGGAGATATCCTGGTCTGTTCCGTTAAAGAGGCGCCAGCTGTTGTTGGATAAAGGCGATAGACGGGTCCGCCTCTACTGGTCGACGTAACCTGTCGCCTTGCCTCCGGAAGATTAATAGTGCTAACCGCTTCTCGAGGATGTAGGGCTGACCCTTGGCGGCGTTCTTGCCAAAACCTCCGACCCAGGCCCGCAGGGTAGCCAGTGCGGTATCCCTTACTGCCGGAGCCTGTAAGAGAGGGCGTATTTTAGATTTAAGAATCACTTAAAACTAAAACTTAAAGTATAACTTAAACTAGATGCCTTAAGTTAAAGAAATGATGAAAACTTAAGCACTAAAAAGGAAGCGGAGCAGCTACTGGAGATGGAATACTTACCCCTTCCAAAAGCTGGCTCACCAGATCGTAACATATGGTACACGTCTCATGGTACCAGACCTGGATGTCCCCGTGCGGAGTCGCGCATGGAGCATGGGACCGGCAAACTTCGTGTCCACAGGGGTCCTGAAGTGTAGCGGAAACAATCCCGGATGCTCACAGTTGGTGGCCTGTAAGTGGGAAGACACATGAGTATCTTAAAAGGCATCACTTACAGACTAAAGGACAAAAGAACTCCGTTACATGCCGGAGCTCGGAAAAAAATTTGGGCATAACCCTCCCTGCTTTGCCTGAATAGGCATAATCCGGAGAGATCCGTGTAAGATATGAAAGGGAGGGGGGATGGTTTAAGGTACTTAAGATAAACTTATAGATAACTTAAACCTAAACTCAAGCGAACCGGACTAGGTTCAGTGTGACGCGGAGTGTAGTAACTCAGCAATACGTAAGGTTAGTAGTGACCTAAAGTATGTACGGTTACTCTACCGAGCGGACTAGCCCCCTCCGCTGGATACCAGGACTCCGGTCAGGGAGGAGCTCTAGTAAGGAGGGAAAGGGCGAGAGGACATACATGCTCGAGCTAGCCCGGAGCGACAAGGTAGCAACGAGGGGGGGGAAGGCCAGGGCCCCCCACAATGTACCACCCGGCCGGACCGAGAAGCCGGAGAGGTCGAAACCAGTCTGGGTCTGTCCCGACTCCCTAGTCCCTCCGCATGAGGAGAGAGAGGGAGGCAGGCTCGTATGTGGAGCGAGCATGGGTGAGACCGACCCACCCTCGCCCGACTCAATGGAAGAGCGGGAGAGGGGGAGGTGACTGGGCAGGCGTCTGGCTGTCCCGTGATCACGAAGTTGACACGAGGCGGTAAGGGAGATACGACCACCCAACCTAGGCCAACCAACTGATCAGAGAGAAGCTATCGGGAAGCAACTTGAACTGAAAAGCGGTAGCATACAGGCCCACAGGGCTAAAACCAACTGATCAGAGAGATGCTATAGGGAAGCAACCGAACTGATCAGCGGTAGTATAGGCTCTATGAGCCAGGACCTAGGCTAAGCCAGACGCCTAACTAACCTAACGATGACAAAATACATATAATAAATAAAATAAAATGAAAGAGAGAAAAGTAATATAGCAGGAGAAAAAATCCAGGAGTGTACGACTAACCCGAAGCAAGTCTACACTCAAAGCTAGTCATAGGCCGATACTAAGAACCTGGACTAGGGTCTGGATAGAAAAAGCCTACATAGGTGAAATACATGCATGCATGACAACCTGAGTAGACCTTAATCTAACAAAGCGGATAATCAAATAGAGCGTACATAAATAAGGGATGTTCTAGGTATGGGAGACCAAGAACGAACCCAACACGCGGCAGAACCATGCTGCCATGCTTCCGACCCCGAGAACGTATTTATACCTAAAAAACGGCAAATACTGTCTCAGGGACGGAAAAAACCAACTAATCGTAAATACTGAGTACTTAACTTAGCTGCTGCGATAGCTGCACGCTCCATTATAGTAAAAATCCACGAAAGGGCACAAAAAACACAGAGAGAAAAATTAGCACGTGTGGCTCCTGGCGCTAACTTGAAAGGATGGCCACTAGAGGCGCAGCAGTCGGCAGCTGGGATGGAGTAGTAGTAGTACGAGCTGCTCACTCTGTGGGTCGGCTCCCCTCTGGAGGGATTTTGTAGTGGGAGATTTCTATTGGCATTTGGCTCGTGGTAGTGGCTCACCTCGCCTAGTGTTCATACCGACATCCTCCTAGAGGGTGAGCGAGTCAGTTATACTGACCTTTTTCTTTATTTTATTTATTCTCTGGTATGTGTTAGTACATTTACCCTAGAAATAATAGATTAAAGGATATTTCGCGCAGCGACACGAGCTGAGCCCAGAAATATGTATTACAGTAGACACACGTATTTGCAGGGGATGGGTACCAGACAGACCCCTCGAACAGCTAAACTTCGTAAATACATAAATCCCCTCTAAAAACTCTACAAATGCTTATACCTTTGTTTTTTAATAGTTTTATCATCAAAAGTGCATTTAGTCACAAAAATTATATGAAAATACAGTAATTTATGAGTATTTCTCAGTGAAAAATACTGCGAATAGGCAAATTTTCCACAAGTAATGGGTACCTATACACTGGTCCCCCTATATTCGCGGGGGATCTGTACCAGACCCCCTACAAATAGCTAGAACCCGCGAATAGTTGGAACCCCTATGAAAGTGCAAAAAACGGCCTGTTTTGTTGGTTAAAATTCAAGAAAACCCCATTGAAAATTGTTATGTCTGTTTTTTTTAATAGTTTGATCACAAAATTTGTATTTTATGATGAAATTGATAAAAAAAAAAACCCAGGAATATGTGGATATTTCTCACAGTAAAATACCGCTAATATGTGAATTTCCTGAGAATAATGGATAGATATGGTCCAGAGAGAAATCTGTGACTGCGTGAGTCCGCAAATCTGGAGAATGGGAATACTGGTAGTCCACTGTATACGGTCCATGGAAAAATCTATGAATAAACGAGTCAGCGAATTGTGAATCTGCGAAATAGTGGAGGTCGATTGTATTATTATCACTATTCAGGTGAGCCCTGTTCATACGGGACAAGCCCACATACAGGGGCCATTGAATTAAAACTCAAGCTTTTAAAGAATGTGGTGATAATTTGAAAGATATAACAGAAGGTAATAAGAAATACACAAAGAAAAGATCAGCTATTAGGAAATAAAAATAAATCAAGAAATTAATAAGTAAATAGCTATAAACATAAGTCATTTATAAAATACAAAGAAAATTGCTTTAGAGTAGTAATGCATTGCATCTTTGCTCGAAGTTTTAAGGTTCCAATTTTACAACATCCATAAGAAGAGTACTATACAGGACAGGAAAAAAAAGTTCCATTTGAGTTAGTACAAAAATCAAGTAAATAACCCAAATTACATGGCCGATTTTACCTTGAGCACCTGGCAGTGGAACACTGAGCCATGAGCAGACTTCCTAGTTTCCGGAAGAAGGGGACCGATATACTTGGTGGGCGGGTCTCCACGGAACATGGCTCCCTCTCTCCTGAATGTAGTACCGTAAGACGAAACCCAGAGGCTGCGCGTTATACCATCCGAAACCAAGAGCCTGTCACCAAAAATATTATTATTCAGATAATGAAACCTATCCATACGGAACAAGCCCACAAGGGCCACTGACTCTGGATTCAAGCTTCCAAAGAATATGGTATTCATTAGGAAGAAATACGAGGAGGTAAAAAGGAAAATACAGATATGAGTAGGAATTGGAATGGGAATTACATACCACAGAATTTAGGCTAACGACCAAGCACTGGGATTTATGAGTTTATTCGAAGCTGAAAAGGGAAATTTAGAATAACAATGTTTTAAAGGCGTAACAGGAGGAAAACCTCGTAGCTGCATTGTGAGATGAATGTTAGGAGAGAGTTGAGGAAAGTAAGTGGGAAGAAGAGACTATGAACAGAGGTACATTAAAAGGAATAAAAGGGGTTGCAGTTAAGGGCTGAATGGATGCTGTTTTGCAGCTTCTCTTAAGTAACGCCTACACCACACCATGTGAGGTGCACTGATGGCACTACCCCCTATGGGGGCCAAAAATATGACGAATAGAATACATTGAAGGAATTTAATAACACTTGCCAACTGAAACTTTATTCAAAGATTTTATGCTAATCTACACTGTTATCTTATAACACAAAGTGTCAGTTATCTGAAGGAGTACTGTACGTACTTGCTTCATTGAAACATGACAATGTGGCAACAATACCTTGATCCTGTACTTCTGTCATTGACAGAGTCATCATGTGGCAGGAGCTGATTCAGCAGACTTTCAGTGTCTTTCTTGTAGATCAGTGGGTGAACCTGAAATTCAGTTGAAGGAATTAGTGCCTGAGCCAACTACTGAAAACAGGAAGATATATATCTGAATTTCTAGCCATGTGGCTACATACAATCATTATTCAATAAGGAAATAATATAATTTCAGTGCACATTCTTCAGTAACACACTGCATATCAAATACTGAATTGCAAGATTTGAGGAAGTTTGCAATAGATATACAGCATTAAACAATTTAAATGAGGTTAATAAAACTCATCCAACACCAATGTTCATGATGTTACAATAAACATATGGCACACATTAAAGGATTCTTTTCAAACTGACCAAGCAAGCTAGAAATTGTGGAGATCATCATTGAGAAATATATAGGATAAAA
>NC_061099.1:22251766-22312240 GCF_015104395.2 Macrobrachium nipponense | reverse complement strand
CGAGAGGGAAGAAGGACATCAACCGGTCCACCCTTCATTTTGGGCTATTTTACCAAATTATGTATCCCTTGCAAGGATCTAGTCCAGGAGACTAGGCCTGGGAGAAATTTGGCATGATGTAATGAGTAATAAAGAAACGAACTGAGTACCAGGGGTTTTCTTCGACACCATCTACCTTACCACGAAAATGGATATCAGCACTTCAATTGCCTCCCAGTGGGAAGACATCACCGGCTTCATCAGTAATAAGACCCATACACACAAGAAATATCATGCAATAGCAGGTAGGACAGGCCTACCCTGATTCCCAGGCAGCTTTGTTTGTTTGTATGGTTTTTTACGTTGCATGGAACCAGCTGTTATTCAGCAACGGGACCAACGGCATTACGTCACTTCCAAACCCCTTCGAGAGTGAATTTATATCACCAGAAATACACATCTCTCTCCTCAATGGAATGGCCGAGAATCGAACCGGCGACCACGATTCCCAGGCAGCGTAAAGGTCATTAGTCTTCATACCCATTGTGTCAACTATGACACAGTACCATTCTCCGACCCCTGTCTCCAGGCAAGAGAACTGACAACAGTGCTATTTTAGGGCTGTTGCCTTGTATAATAAGGCGCCCTATGAGGTAATGTTAGACTTGCGATAATCTTACGCTAAGTCGTTGGTATTGCACTTCCATATTCATGGGAGTGTCTTGGGGTTTGTAGATCACTTACGAAGTCGGTATTATCTTCTTTGGTTATTACGACGATGTGTTAAACTCATGATGATTCGGCAATGATGTGAGGATCTAGTAGAACCACGAAGTACAAAAATACTTATATTCTTCTGAATTTACATGGTGAAGATCAAGTAGGATTGTACAAGTCTTCTAATGACGATAGCTTGATCGCTTCTGCCAATGATGATGGCTAATTCTATTCTCTCTACATGATAAAAAGCTTAGGTAAAGAGGTACAGGTCTTCTAATGACGATAGCTAACTCTATTCTGCCCTACTACCATCTCGGTTTACCAGTCATAAAGGAACAGACAGTAGCTCGAACTATAGAACATACAATCAGATGACATAGTTACATACGAACATACAATCAGATGACATAGTTTACTAATCATGTAGGCCGCTTGAGCTATAGGTCACGGTGTTTGTCTCAAGCAGGAAGCATGGACTAAAGTTTATAAACAATTGAATGACTACAGGTGACGGCATGATCTTAGCCTACTTTTATTGTATACGTCATCTTTAGCGTCTCTAGTCTGATTACATTCCTGCAAGCAATCTGGTTGACCTCTTTAGTTTTAGTCTTTTATATATATGGACTAACATTCCATTTTTTTCCTATTATGTAATCATTACATAAAAGCTCGGTCAGCTACCAAAACCAACTACTGAATATTACTCAAACTTGACTTGCATTTGACTTATAGGAGTGTGATACAGACACTATGTGAATATATATAGATAAATAGAAAGTACTTATAAGTAAACAAAATTCATGGTGTACACAAATACAGATTCAAGTAGTAAGATATTAGATATAATATGGCATATAATATCGTAAATAATAGTGATCACGTGATATACTGATACAGTCTTTCACTTCATCTCATTAAGATACATATTGCTACAGAAAATACTAATGTACTCTGATAATTGCATAGAACAAAGATTAACATGATAAAAATCATATTTTAACTGATAAAAATTTCATATATGAATTGATAAAAATTATTAATGTTTATGCTGATTGATTCGTTGATTTTTATGCTAACTGTTATATATCTGCAGTTATTGGTAAGATAAAAGGTAACAGATTGATTATAGGCTACCTGATTTGTTTATACATATGTATATGGATTCAGTATAATTATGATTAATATATGTGCACGTTTAAATAGATTCCCATTGCGTACACGCAAAGATATATTTCGATTCTGTTATTTATGATCATTTATATATAGATTCCTAGTGCGTACACGCAAAAATATATTTCGACTGTTATTTATGATCATTTATATATAGGATACATGATACTTTATATATATAGGATACATGACCGAGGTTATACTACTTCACATTTAACTAGCGTTTGAACAACTTTTCGTCCATTACACAGTTCCAGACAACCACCTATAGCCAAATGAAATGGCCAATTTCAATTGGTTAAAACAAGGGGAAAATTTGCCTGGGCTGGGTCCAACGTTCTATTTGCGCTCATACTTGTTCTCTGCATCCTAAGCCACACGAATATGTTCGCGATGATAAAATCATCCCCAGCACGAGTCCTTCGCAGCAAAGTAGAGTTGAATATCCTTCGTGTCGTAATTGTCGGAAGTATGTCCTTTTGTAGTCGATTTCCGACAGCCGCCGGAGCGTTCCGCATTAAAACGAGATTAACGACGGGATAACGGTGTCGGTTGAAGAAGTCCATGATGGTGCTTATTCCTTCACATTGTAGCGGTTGTTACTCGACTGCCGTCGTCCGCAGCAACGAACGATTTTTTTTTTTTTTTTTTGAAGTTGCGATGTGAAACTCTCGTACTGCAGGATACTGTAACCAGGTTCCATTAATCAGCCTGCAAGTGAAATTATACTTGTCACAAGGGCAAAAGTAAATTCAGACGACATCCAAATACAGGGGGAGGGAGAAAGCCATTTAGAACCAGCCTTAACCCACATGAATTCGCTGATATTTTATGGAATTCAAAAGTCAGCTGTACAAACTTTTTTAACCTGGCATTAACAATGAGTGAACCTATCCAGGTCTATGATGACTTGTAAAAATATCCATAATTATAAAAAATAAACAGATATCAATACGAATCCCAAAGAAAATTCGATATTACTGGTAGTAAGTTACTAGACAAAGAAGTGGAAAACGGAGCTATTTGTAAGATTGCCAGGCAACATAAAAGTCAAGAGAAATATTTAATCATGATTCTGTATTTGTCTATGCTAACTGAAATTAAGTTGTGATAAAATCTGATCCTATGTGCCCTAACAAAAGTTTCATATTCAATTTTCTCGCGCGCATCCTCTGAGGTTAATTTTTAAACTTTATTAATAGGCTAGAGATGCAACGAAAGAACCCACTATGTAACTAATTTCTATATAAACTTTGGGTTTTTTCAAGAAAATGTGACATTTTTGCATGAATGTGATTTACTTGGATTGTAAGAAGCTAATGTTGCAAGTAAATTTTTCATATCTATGACTTGATACTTCTAAATGTCTATGAGGTTCAGAAAAAATTAATTCATTTTGTTGCTATAGAAATTCTATTTGCTTATTTTGTTTATTAATTTTAAAACGATTGCAAGTCCTTAACTAAAATTGCATTGCACACACGGATAAGAATAGGTTATGTGGTATGTCATGTGACCTATGAACCACATGTGAAGTTCATGAGCTAAGCATTCCTTTCTCCAGTCAATCTGCTTCGCAAGCGGAGACGGCACACACAGATGAAGCCTGTGTAAGCAGATTATTGAGGTTAAAAGGAACAAATGCTGATACGGCAATGATGACGTCGTCCCTTGGCAGGAGATTGCTCTCAGCCAGCTAAGAGTTTACGTGACTTGCTGTAATTAAATACGACTTTAGTATTTTCAAATGATATTTTTTTGTTTTAATTCTCCACCCACATGAGAAGAATGTCTGAAAAAAGCAGAACGTACCAAAATTGAACAATATATTATTAGTTTCATGTTGGAAATCTGCATGATTGTAAATAAATGTAATTATGTTAAATTAAATATTCCTTATTCAAACTAATGAAAAAAGGTTTCCATACAAATTCTATATATATTATTAGCCCTGTATAAGATTCATATAGGCTTATTCCATAGATAACATTTTCACTTCTACTTCCTGACTTTAAAATCTCTTTTATTTTATTTTATTTATTTATTTATTATTATTATTTTTTTTTTTCCATTGACTACGAATTATAAATCACCGGGACAGACAATATGTCAGTAGGTTTTGATATGTGTTTGAACTTTTAGCTTATTTGTCATTACTAAAGCGTTAAGTTAGAGTTCAAATCTTTATTGCATATAGCTAATATATTTGGATATTTAATTAACCTATGGTTACGTTTTGCTTATTGATTTTATCGTGATTCCTTTTTTATTATAATTTGTAACCCTTCCGACTTCTTACGGAGTGTATTATATTGACTCCACTTGTATCCATATTTATTTTATTTTTTATATTTATTTATTTTATATATATATTTTATTTGATAAATTATGGTTTGGCTTGAATATGTGGAAAAGTGTTCTAGCGGCGTACCGTATAAGGCTACTTGCGGTATCAATTCTATAGATAAGAGATATGAATGATAAAAGGTATTTAAAACCGCGAGAACGCTATAATCCAGTTCGGATCCAATATCACGAGTTGTAACTTGTAAGACATTGACACTTTTTCTTATTTATCTCTTATTCTACAAACCGATTGACTGGTGATAAAATATATTTATTGGTTTTCTTAATGGATAGGAATTCACACAACAACGTGTTAAGGCGGAGATTATTCTTGATTACACCACCCGAGTCACAGATTATTATGTGTTGAATTCCATGTTTACTGATTTAGCACTCATAATATTCCTAGCGCACTCAATTGCGGTGTTTGTTTTTAGTGCTATTAATTCTATATAACGTGTCAAGGAACTATTAACACTAAGAAGTGTTTATTTGCTCTGTCAGACTCGTAACTTTGTTAATAATTCTACGTATATTCTTTCAAGGATTGATTTGGCACAGGTAGGCCCTTAAACTGACAGTGTCTTAGTGTATCCCTTGTTTTCATGACACGTGTTACAATTATTATGTGATTTTTATATCTGTAAGCATCGTAGGCCAGTAAACAGTGATTTGGCTTTCTGTGACATAATAGGGAATCCCCGGATGATGAATGCAACCAGTTTATGACGATTGGTATGAAAGAGATTATTACTACTACCTGTTGTTAGTCATCTGCTGTGTTCTTCGGGTTTTTCCTCGTCACTGACCTACATATATATTACATTTGATTACATAATTCTGATACACATACTTTAAATATACTTTTGCTTTAGGGTTTCTGCTCGAAGTGTTTATTGTTTTTGCTTAGCCGCTGACCTGTTTCCGTTCGAAATGTTTATTATTTTGCTTATTGCTGCTGACTCTTGCTTTGTTCAGTTTGTAACAGTTCTGCGCTCCGACCCAGATATTCAATGCTCGCGATCTCTTTGGTTAAGGAATTTTCTTGTTTAGATACGGTTTTAACAATAGGCACGGATGTTTCTATATCTTTTAGTCCAATTAATGGTTCTTTGCTGTATGGTGCGGGATTGCGGGATAATGCGTCAGCTATGATATTTGCTTTCCCAGGTAGATATCTTATCTTGGCTCCAAAGACCTGAATGATCATTTTGTCACCGAGTTCCTTTTGGACTGTGATTAAAGCCTTTGAAAAAACTTGGTAAGTGACTTAAGCTCAGTAGGACTTTAACAGGATAGCCGTAGATTATGAACTTGAAATGTACTAGTGAGTTAAAGATACCTAGCCCTTCCTTGCCTATTACTGCATATTTACTTCAGAGAGCTTTAGTTTACGTGAATAAAAAGCTATAGGAAAGAACTGTTTATCATATTACTGAAGTAATACCCTCTTACCCCTTGGTCTGAGGCGTCTGTTGCAATAAAAAAAAATTCAAAAAAAAAAAACCTTATTTAAATCAGGGATTTTTTAAGTTAGGTGAGCTGCATTATTCCGCTTTTAAGATATCGAACGCCTGTTGATGCTTTTTAGACCATAATAAATCTACAACCCTTCTTCGTAAGGATCTGTTTAAAGGAGCTGCCATGATTGAAGAGTTACATATTTACATACGATTGTAATACCCACTACAGCGCCAAAGTGCTGTATCCCCCTTTTACCGTTAATAGTACCGGAAGTTATGAATAGCCGACACCTACCATGGACTACTTTAAGACCTTGACTACACATAAAAACCTAGATAAACTGTTCGGTTTTTAAAACTCACATTTAGATATTTTGTTACTCTGAGATTATTTGTCTTTGTCTCTGTAGCACTAGCTCTAGTTTATGTGAATGTACTTCTAAGGTATTTAGAAAAAATTATAAGACCAACCATATAAGCATGTAGGGTATCCCCTAAAAAGTCTCCAAACACTATATTGTAATTAATGGGGCGCAACGTAAGCCGGAGGCATACGTAAAAATCGATAATGTCCCATGAGTGTGCTCAAAACGGTGTATGAGGTTACAATTACTTAGGTAATGGTATCTGGTAAAAGCTTTTAAGTAAGTCCAAGCTGGTGAAAAATTTATTCTAACCTAACAGAGATAAGATGTCGTCGGTACATGGCACTGGAAACTATCGGAGTCGTTTCTTGTTTAAGCGACAGAATCTACGCAGATACGCCAAGTCCGATCTTTATGGCATGACGTTTGAGGAAAAAAAAAATTATATGGGCTTATTTTATTTCCTAATGACTCCTATTACTAACATTTTTCACAACTTCGTCATTTATCTCAATTTGGAATTTCATTGAGAGTCTATACGAAGGTACGTATATAGCTTTATGGTTTGTCCTTAGACCGTATTTTGTGTTAAATTACATCCGTTTTCCCCAGAGATCACTCGCTTAGTGGAGAAACTTCCTGGTATTCAGATAAAAGATAAAAATTCGGCTGATCACCTCTGCTTGAATGACTTTACGGATATTCTTTAGATAGATTATCAGAGAGATTCATCTACGACTGGTTGGGCGGGATTAAAAATTAGCAACAATAAAAAATGCGATATTTATAACTCCGTATCCATGATATGAATTCGTTTGTGGATCACTAGATTTAACTTGTTGCTGCTAGTCAACCGTGTCTAGGGCTTTGTTCGCGGAAAAAATCGTTATATTTCAGAGTGTCGGGAAGGATTAAAATTTCAGATCCCAGCAAAGTCTTTTTTACACGCACTAGGACATTCGAGGGTGCATGCTTCTCGAAGATTTTGCGTGCAAACTGCGACTGCGGTTGTGGGAGAATTCTGTTGGGTCATTTGAACAATGTTACGATTTATGAGACAAATGTATAGTTCCTTTTATATAAGTTATTATTTGATTGTCTTTTTTTTTTTTTTTTTGTTCAAAAACTGATTTTAATATGTTTGAAGGTTTATAGGATTTTCCTTTGATACACACGCCTTATTTTGCAGGATGTAAGATAATATTTTGTATACCCCTAGATGGATCTTACAATTACACTAGATACAGATCAATGTTTTTTATAACTATAGAGGTATCTGTAAGCGCTCGCTTATCCGGACTTCTCATTAGGGAAGTTCGAACAACAGACGGTGAGTCCGTAAATACAGGATATTAACTGTACTAAAGAACTAAAACAAGATATTCTAATTTTTACGGCGCTTACAGTTGGGCTTAATCCACCAGTATTTATAATAACTTTACCGTATTAAAATTACGAAAACCTGCTCTGATTACTTGATACGGTCGTGTGATTCATAGGAAAAATCCTTTTTAATTCAAAAAGATATTGGCCTGTAAGATCCAACATCGCTTTTCCCCACTTCTGCTAGAGTCGCTTATTGTGTGGAATTTGCTTTGCTTTGAAAACTCGGCAGATTTAACTAACCTTGACCGCTTGACTGGATGACACAATACCCAAGTGCTTAAGCACGATTTGTTTGTTCTGAAAGGGCTACTGTTTATATTTCCTATTTCTTTTTGTAATAATTAGGATCCTTCTCTTTATTACCATCGATAACGTATTGTATGTTTTTTAGCATTATGTTGCTGCTAGTTATGTAAAAAAAATAAAACAACGAACATATGAATGACGAACTATAAAGAATTGAGCGATTACTATCAAAATAAGTTATCTCTACTGCGTTATCGTGTACTTGCTGATTTGTTTTACTTCCTTCTTTGCTAAAATTTGAAATAGTGAGGGATCCTGGTCAGTGCATTTAGCCTAATGAAAGTTTTTTATAGACATGTTATTCCTTGCAATCCAGCCGTATTTTTTAAAGTTAAGTTGAGTCATTGAGGTTAGATTTTTTTATATAACTCAAAAAACTCAAGGCTAAACTGCGATCGGGACTTTGCAAAGGAGCATTTTTTTATTTTTCATGACCCGAAATAGTGTTACCTCCAATTTATTCAGATTTGTACGGGTGTTCCACTTGTTTTTTGTGTGTTTTCTAATCACTACGGTGCTTAACGACCCTATCCATGCATCTGTATAAATACAGACGTCCACTGCGTAAACGCATATTCACTTTTTAATATGATTTGTTACGTAAGGGATTAATAATCACCCAAAATGATAAAATTAACATAGTATATGATTATGATATTTCAGTAGAACTTCTGGAAACAGACACTCAAAGATAAAAACTCCGCAGTAGCAAATCTCAATGATGTAGATAATTTCTGTAAAAAAGTAAGATTAAGAATGTCTCGTAACTTCAGCCACAGGAATAACGAAATTCGACCTGTAAAGGAAACACTCAAAGTTACTCCAAAGAAATGAATAAAAATTGTACTTAGCTTGCTTTTGTGGAAGTCACGGTGTTCCGATAACGACACACGGCCTGGTCCTCCTCCTCTATTTAGCGGATGACCTGGTTTTTTGGCTTGAGTTTCCCCGTGCGCGATGTTTGGATGATTCGAGCCCTTGTAGATCCGATGCTGCAGACGCATTCGGTTTGTTTCTTGAAGTGCCGGAAACGCTCACTAACGATGTTTTCTTGAATGATTCTAATGAGAGACGAAGCTTGCGTTGCCGTAGGAAAAGGACACGTCGGTTTTGTTTCTTGAAGTTATTCACTAAACGATGATACTAAGTTGCTTGAAGAATCTCTTGCTTTCGTCGTCGTTGACTTCTTATGATACATGATTTATTATTCTGGTTTTTCTTCGGAGAAGTTGTAGAGTTCTTCTGGTACGCTGCCATCACTTTTAGGCGCGTACAGTCGCTGCCACCACTTTTAGGGCTGTTGCCTTGTATAATAAGGCGCCCTATGAGGTAATGTTAGACTTGCGATAATCTTACGCTAAGTCGGTTGGTATTGCACTTCCATATTCATGGGGTTAGGGTGTCTTGGGGTTTGTAGATTCACTTACGAAGTCGGTATTATCTTCTTTGGATTATTTACTACGATGTGTTTAAACTCATGATGATTCGGCAATGATGTGAGGATCTAGTAGAAACCACGAAGTACAAAAATACTTATATTCTCTGAATTTACATGGTGAAGATCAAGTAGGATTGTACAAGTCTTCTAATGACGATAGCTTGATCGCTTCTGCCAATGATGATGGCTAATTCTATTCTCTCTACATGATAAAGCTTAGGTAAAGAGGTACAGGTCTTCTAATGACGATAGCTAACTCTATTCTGCCCTACTACCATCTCGGTTACCAGTCATAAAGGAACAGACAGTAGCTCGAACATATGAACATACAGTCAGATGACATAGTTACATACGAACATACAATCAGATGCATAGTTACTAATCACGAAGGCCGCTTGAGCTATAGGTCACGGTGTTTGTCTCAAGCAGGAAGCATGGACTAAAGTTTATAAACAATTGAATGACTACAGGTGACGGCATGTTATCTTAGCCTACTTTTATTGTATACGTCATCTTTAGCGTCTCTAGTCTGATCACATTCCTGCAAGCAATCTGGTTGACCTCTTTAGTTTTAGTCTTTTATATATATGGACTAACATTCCATATTTTTATGTAATCATTACACATATGTATAGTACCTAGTATTATTATTCCCATATCTTAATGTCTTGGGGGAAAAATTCTCCTGTGACATTTGGTGGCAGCAGTGGGATCTGTAGTCCAGTGCTACTGATCCATACCCACTATGCCTATATATTATGTAGGTCAATTATGATGATTTGTCGTATTGTATGCATTTCTTTGTACAATATTGTTGATTTTTATCTGATTAAGGTCATGACTTGTTTACATGCATATTCATGATTTTTAAAGTGATGGATTGTATGGCATTGTCTCTTAATGTAGTTTACATTTTATTATTTGATTATATGTAAGTGTTTGAAATATTGTAACAATGGCGACTGATACTGATGAACCATATATTGATCTAATTCAATTAGAACAAGAATCACAACAAACATTACAAACAGTTAAGAGCTTCACTCAATCCTACCAGGACGTTTGGTCTCAAGTGGGAGATTTATCAAATCAAATCAAGGACTTGGACCAGAAGTTGGTTGACATACAGGGGACAATACAACACTTAACACCCAAACATAATAACACTCAACCACCCATAATGTCTACACCACATACATCTCACATTCCAAGTGATGAAGAATGGTTAGTTACCATGAAAGAGCACTCTGAAAATGTGCTTGATATAGTAACTGAAGGAGTGTACAAGAGGTGCTAGGAATATTGTGCCTCCCTCACATCTCATTGAAGAGATATAGACTCTGTGTGATGATGTACAGTACTGTAATTTTGTACGTTTTGTATTGTCTTTTTTTTTTACTTGTTTGAGGTTGATAAAAACAAAAATTTTTTCTGTTCGCAGTGGCCAGTAATGTGAAAACTTTATGGTTTTGATGTAATGAACAAAGGAATAATGTAAAACATTTTGTACAAGAATTCACATAGTGCCCTGGTTGGGAATGCAATTGTGGTCTTATGGGTCTTGTCCTATAGGAAATTGTCAGAGTTTTACTCTTGTAGTACTGGTTTGGTACATCTTAGAAGGAAAGAGAAAAATATACCACTTCCAAACACTTTGAGGTTCAAGTTTAGAATCGTTTCTAGCCAAGAGCTTTGGTGAGTTTGATAATCATTCTGGACGCCTCAATAGGAGTAAATTCTGTCTTCACATGTGGAGAACTTTTGTTGCAGACTGATGTGACATCCAGTGTAAGTGGAGTCAATCTAACCCCAGTATTAGGTTAGTACAAAGCTATTAGGAAAGCTGTATTGAACGCACACCTATAGGGTAGTCCCCATTTAGTACTCAAGTATACCCTTGTTTTATGCTGTTGCAAGAGCCCCTTTAGTCTCTAGTTGAGATCGTTGCTGGTTTCTACTGTACAAGACCTGTTTTTCCACAGTCGCAGACCCATCTAAGGAGCTCTTTGTTCTGTTATGAACATTTGTCCTTGATATTAGAGTGGACATGAATCAATTCTTCCCCAAGGGAAAAAGCTTTGTAATGGGAAAAATATTCCTTTAATTATTAGTGATTTATTTAGGAATTGATTCATCATCCTCCTCTAATATCTTTACACTACTGTTGTAAGAGTGATTGGAACTGTAAAATATTTTCGTTTTTGTTGTGGACACGCGTGCGTGGCAGTGTAGCCAGTCCCTTGTATTGTTTTTCTTTCGCTCTGAGTATGGGAGCGCTGTCCTGAATCTTTCGTCTGCATTTTGGTAACACTAGCAACACATGTAAAGATCACGAATGCTCTCGAGGGGGAAGAAGGACATCAACCGGTCCACCCTTCATTTTTGGGCTATTTTACCAAATTATGTATCCCTTGCAAGGGATCTAGTCCAGTTCTGAAGACTAGGTTAAATTAACCAAGTCCAGGAGACTAGGCCTGGGAGAAAATTTGGCATGGTGTAATGAGTAATAAAGAAACGAACTGAGTACCAGGGGTTTTCTTCAATACCATCTACCTTACCACGAAAATGGAAATCAGCACCTCAATTGCCTCCCAGTAATAAGACCCCATACAACACAAGAAATATCATGTAATAGCAGGTAGGACAGGCCTACCCTGATTCCCAGGCAGCTTTGTTTGTATGGTGATTTTACGTTGCATGGAACCAGTGGTTATTCAGCAACGGGACCAACGGCTTTACGTGACTTCCGAACCACGTCGAGAGTGAATTTATATCACCAGAAATACACATCTCTCTCCTCAATGGAATGGCCGAGAATCGAACCGGCGACCACGATTCCCAGGCAGCGTAAAGGTCATTAGTCTTCATACCCACTGTGTCAACTATGACACAGTACCATTCTCCGACCCCTGTCTCCAGGTAAGAAGACTGACAACAGTGCATATGTACAGTACCTAGTATTATTATTCCCGTATCTTAATGTCTTGAGGGAAAAATTCTCCTCTTCTGTCTCTGATGGACCGATTCCTATGTTAATTCACTATTGAAAGAACTATACTGTTTTTTTCCATCTGTCTATCCGCCTGTGGTGTTTGCGCATGGTAACACTGCGTCCCGGGATTTAAATAATATCCTATTTCGAATATTAAATTGTAATTCGCATAGTAAATTATTAAAACACTTTTCAGTTGCAAGTATACACCAAGATATCATTTTATTTACCTAAAACTTACACATAGCGTAACTATTTAAAGGTCGCGACGCATTGTTACCATGCGCGACCACCACAGGCTGATGGACAGATGAAAAAAAAAAAAAAAAAAAAAAAAAAAAAAAAAAAAAAAAGCATAGTTTAAGCCATACATTGGTTGTCAGTCTGTATTTTTTCTTATTAATTGGTTCTACTTTGTATTTTATTTGTGTGTGTATTTGTTCTATATGCAGATCACCATCTTAATTGTTTCTTGACGACGACGACATATATTTAGCCAGCCTTATGCTGGCACGGACTCTTGCTTTACATCAGCCAGTATAACTGTGAATTGAACAACTGTACCTGCGGACCTTAGCATCTTGTTTTGGAATTTTGTAATGCACTTATATTGGAAGTCCATGCTAAATACGTGGGTACTGGTAGATATTCCATTATTGGTCTTACTAGACTTTTGTAGAAATGGATTTTAGTATCTGTGTTTATATTCTGAACCTTTATAGCTTGTATTTTGTGTTCTTGCTATTCTTAGCCTTTCTCCGACATGTCTTTATATTCCTCTTTGCCCGAATTGCATTCATTCTGAGTATTCTTGTGCTTTTAGTAAAACTCGCTGGTTGTGAAATAACATTCTTTGTGCAAGTTTGTATGCAGATACCGATACTAGGTGGAATTTAGATTTGTTTTTAACTTTAACTTCTTTCAAACTGATTTATTCTTTCAATTTGGCTCTTGTTTTTTGTGCTACTTGTCTTTTCAAAGTTGAGTCCCTTCTTTGTGTATTTGTGGGGGGGGGGGGGGGGGGTGGGGGAGGTTTATATTATTTTAGTTATCTGCAAAGCAGACATCACTACAGTACTCTGTGATGGATTTCATCTGATGTATATTATATGAATAATGTTGGGCTTGGTACAGATCCTTGTGGGACTCCTAACGGGAATGGATTCCCTATGTAATTTTGTAACCTGATTGCTGCTGTTCGATCTTGGATGAATTTGCATAGTATTTTCTCAAAAATGCATGGAAGTTTGAGATGTAATATTTTGTAATGAAGTCCTTGTAGCCATAGTTTGTCAAATGCCTTGGTTATATCTCTGGGTACGTACTATATTAGATTCAAATCAACCGTGCATTTGATGTCAAGGCCCGTCCCTTACGACGCTCCTGAGGGATACGTCTTCAAACGTATACCTCAGGAGAGGTGGTGCATAACTATCCTGCCTCTGTGAACTCTCTCGAGAGACAGTTTCCAGCCCTGGGATTGGCTTATCAACACCCATCAGGAGCGTCGTAAGGGACAGGCCTAGACATCAAATGCACGGTTGATGTAAATCTACTATAGGTTGCATAGGTACTTTCTTCTTTGTGAAAATGCAATTCTTTCATTGTTGCTATTGCAATCTCGGTTCCTCTTCCTTTTCTAAATCCACATTGATTTTTGTGAAGTTGATTACATTCTAGGAACAACACTAATCTGTTTTTTTTTTAATAGTATTTTACCAATTTTCTAGCGATGATATTGGTCTATAATTCTCTACCTGACGTATCTTATTCTGGTTTGGTATCAAAATCATTATTGCATTCTTGAACATAATTGGAAAATATCCCATTGAGAATGCCCAATTGTATATATCTTTATTTTTCTTCCTGGTGCCTTGTTTAAAATTTTTAATCATTATTTTGATTTCCTATCACTCTTTTTCCTTGTTAGTTGGCAGTCTTCATTAAGTCTGCTAATATCAGCTGCATGATGCGGATCTGTTGTGTATGTTGTTCAATGAATTCATTAACTATTGTCCTATGTAGGTTGTCGAAATTTTGGTTATCCTCCTGGAATATTTCCTGCCAGTAGGCCCATGTGCAGTACTTCTGTCTCTTGGTCATCATATTTTCTCATTCCTGTGCGTTATGGATGGTGATTTATTAATTTTGCTTCCCATCAGTCTTGAAACGGAGCTCCAGCATTGTCTTGGGTTATTGTACTGTGTTTGTGTATTTGTTAGGTCTTCCCAATTTTGATTATATAATCTGGAGTTTTCTTGTACTAACTGTTCTTGTAGTGATACATATCTTCTCATTAATGTGTTGTTCTGCCCTGTTATAGGTACTGTATTTTGGATGATGTAGTGTCATTGTATAAATTTTAACTTATCACTACTAATAGGGTGTGGAAGTGTAGTGTATTTAGTTATGGCTATATGATTTTGTATAGTTTCTTCTACATTTTTGTACCATTTTTCAAGTTCTTCGTCTACAATGTCTTGTTACTTATTTCATTTTAATTTATTGTAGGTTGTCTACTAATTTTTCCTGCTATTTCATTTTTGAAGCTTTCACAACTTGCTCTTTTTATATTTGGTTTTTCTAAGAATGGAATCATTGTTGGATTTGTTGACAATGTATTAATTTGTATATGATTGGAGGAGGTTGCTGGCCCTTTCGTAATGGCAATATTGAGGTGAATTTTGTTATTTCCTAATAATTATTATATCTGGCTTTCCTTTTCTGTTATTTACTACGAAAGTATCAAAATCAGGTCCTAATTGTTTGATATACTTTTTATCTATTAACCTGGCTGTTTCTTTACAGATTGCCTATATCCAAATAATTGGTGTATGGCATTTAGCTCCGCAATAGGTTAGGTTGGTTCCCTCCTGTTAATCAACTTCATATAGTATTATTGGCATTGAACCATGCAATAGATTAGTCAACCAATCTCCCCCACCCACTTCAAAACAACCCCAACCACTACCAGAAGAGCTAGGCCTAACTGTAAAGATTTAGTATATCGAGGCGATCTACTAGGCTTTACTATAATACTCTGTTTTTTTCCCATCCGTCCATCCGGCTGTGGTGTATGCGTATGGTAACACTGCGTCCCGGGCTTTAGATAGTTACATTCAGCAATAATAATATCCTATTTCGAATATTAACGGTGTAATTAGCATACAGTAATTTATTAAAACACTTTTCAGTTGCAAATGTACACCCAGATATCCTTTTATTTACCTAAAACTTACACATAGCGTAACTATTTAAAGTCCGGGATGCGTGTTACCATGCGAAAACACCACAGGCGGATAGACAGATGGAAAAAAACAGAGTATAGTCAGATAAACAATGTAAAAGACACCGCTAACTTGCTTTGACTTCCTTTGAATTGTTAGCATAAAAAACAAACAAAACTACACTATCTGATAACCAGCGCTCCTCTAGCTTTTTAATTCTAAAGATATATTTCGGCCATTAACAAATTAACATGACAGTAATTATTCATTTAAGTCTTTTCAGATACTGAAAGCATGACAGCAATTACTTGTTTAGGTCTTTTTATTAGATACCACAAGTTTTTCGTTATTTCGTACAAACGTTGGCGTGACTGTCAGGCTGGTTTGAAACTGCAAGGTTGTTACGCAAACAAAAGTCGGCAATTAAACTAAGTGGGCAGATGTTTCGTACAATGAAGGATGATCATTGTCCTGATATGAGGTTAATTTTTGCTTAAACTAGCAAAAAATTGTTCATAAAAAGGCCTACTTTCCAAACAACTAGATCAGGTACTAATTCTACACAAGCGAAGTCAATTAAAGACACTTCCGTATGTTATTAATATATTAATGACAATAAATAAACAAATGCTTTGCATTTTAACACAACTGTAACGGAATAGCTACATAAGAATTAATCCTTAATTCGACGCATTCAAATTATTTAGCATACTCATAGGCCTACTTATTAATTTTCACAGAATTTGAGAATAAAGTTAAAAACTTCTACATTGATAATATATTAAAGCTAATAGATCAGCCTAAATAAGTTTAATTTTTCATAAAATTTTATTTAACTATTTAATACCGCCACTCCTTTTAATCAGATAAATTATTCAAATCAAACCTACTCTATAGGCCTAGCTACTACATATTAATTTTGCTGTAGATTCTGAAAATGAAGTAAAATCTTTCTGCAGTGATATTACGTTAAAACTTATATTATCATTCTATCATGTCTTTATCCCATATTAACCTGTAATCATTACAAAAATAACGATAAAAGATAATAGTTATCGAGAGTCGGTCACGAAACTCTTAAACCAACGCCGAGACTGAAGTTTTCCCGTGAATTTTTGCTTTTTTCCACGTCATAAAACCTTTTAACCAATTAAGTAAGGGGATTCTAATGATGTCATCGTGATGCAATAACATTTAGCCAATGACACTGAAGTACTGATACGGCATCAGAGAGCACGGTACTGGTGTAGGACATCTGTCTCTGAAAGTATTGGAGCGCGGTTCAAATCGGGCCACTAAAGTGGCTCAGCGTCGGGAGTTGGAAAGCCAGAAAAGTGGCTCCTCGTCTTTTAGGGGTTAATTAAAGACAAAATCACAGCCTATATGACTTTTATTTTAACCATTACTTGACACTATACTTACCTCATTCAATTCTTAATTCAGAGAAATGCTTCATGCTATAAAGCATGCCGGTAGGGCTACACCCCTATATAATAATTTTGATTTAAACCGAGATTAAAGTAAAATATTTTTACCTTTATTTCGAGACACCATATAACCGTTAACTGTGAATATTCTAGTCTAGAGGGTTGAATCAACACTGAAATAACGTTAATGAATAGATATTAACTTACGTGAATAGATGATAATTGAGTTTTCCACTTGCTTTAAGCAGAACACTATATAGGGAACACCTGACAGATCTCAACTACGGCAAGAAAATGGCGGACGGCGGTTTAACCTCCAAACGGAACGATAATTGACCTGTTCATTCTCATTGCTAGTTCGTTAGTGCTAACTCGAAACAAGCGTTCTTTTTTTAAACAGGCTGTTGAGATTTTTTAGAATGGTACTTTGCAAATTAGGCCAATAAAACACGAATTCCCGTTTTCAAGTCTTCATCAAATTAACATCAACACTAAAAAATATTTATTTCTATATTTTAGTACCATCTGCCTCCTCGTAACTACGTAGGCCTATATCAGTTGTCCGAAAGCAGACAGTTATTCTAAAAATAACTTCGAAATGACCCCTAAACAAATCTTAAATCGTGTGATCTCGGGTTTTACCTTGGGCAGATCATAGGCCTAACGGTCGTTGGACTATAATAAAGAGTAGGTAGTTTTAAATTCCAGAACTCGCTCCTATTAGAGGACTGTATGGAATATGGCTTTGAGCAACAATATTATTATTATAATATTACTTTCATTTCTGCTCACCAACTATTATTAATCTAATGTTTAACTGTTTTTAAGGCTTCTTACGTTGGCCAGTCAAGAGATTTTGTTATCATCATTATATTATCAAGAGATTTATTATTACTATATATTACAAGGTTTGAATGAGTCTAGTTTTCTTCATAACTATAAACGTAGCCACATTCATAAGGAATAATTTGGGCGTAACATTATCACGAGGGGATTTGTTCATTATCACAGTGGCTATCGTACTGTGCCTTTGGACTTTTTAAAAGGTCATTTAATAGATATTTTTACATAAGGTTTGTGGATATTCATATAAGCAGTTGTGATGCAAGTACCATATTACAGATGGTATTGTCATATTTCTCACAATGAATGTCTTGTACTGTCGGCCAAAAAACTATTGGCAGAGTTTCATCATTTTTCGTTCACCTGCCTGACGCACGATTCGTGCCTTATTTATCGATTTTTCTTTTCAAAAATGGAAGAAATCATATGTAATGACGTTATAAACAGTCACTGATATCTTTAGAACATTATGTTATGTTATTGTGTAAAACTATTTTCCATATAGCAAAATTGACGTGAACGAAACGAAGTGATACAAAACGTCATATCACAACCACAGATATACATTACCAAATAGATAGGAGACACCTATCACTAGTAGTATCGCATAAACATAGTCCTTAAATTATAATTTCAATATTATGTTGAAGGTAGTTGAACTATTCCATTTGTTAAATTTTACAGAAAACATTGGAATCTCACAAAATGCTATCAAATTAAAAAATAAAAGAAAAGAAAAACGATATCCTAACAGTGTGAACCAGGCGACCTCACTCATTGCTTTTGATGTTATGTGCACGGGAATCTAATGTCAATGTGTCATTTTAATCGGTCTAAGAAACATCCATCGCTGACAAGAGATTATTGCAGCTGCATTCGGTGCAAGTTCCTGTTGGAGGGATTATCAAAAGCCTAGTAAACCGGATAGGAATCATACACAGATGATCAAATTGTTTAAAGAACGGGGGCAAAAATTTAGAACATGGCCCTAGAGGTGGAACACCTCGAAGCCCCACAAGAGAGCAGACAATACTTAGTGGTAAATGTTGCTTGAGCAACATTCATTTGTGGAACTTGAATTCTAGTGCCTCGTCCCGACATTGCTGCAGGAACATAACTAGCTCTAACTCTTATGAGCTGGTGTCTGATGAATTACTTTAGTGGCGAGGAGAATTTCTAAATCCACGCTGGATCTCTGATAGTTGTCTCATGATGAAGCAACTTATCTTTGATGGTGAGTGATTCAGTTAGGCTTACTCTTTTTGTTTTGGTTTTTTTATATCGGTGGCCAGTAATACCACGGGTAGGGAGGAACCGGTTTCAATGATGCAGGCATTTTTTTCCTTCAAAAACTAAAGAATCATTTTATTGGGGAATTACTTTATTAACATCGGCTAATACTTCCAGCACTCCTATAAGCCACTCCCGTCCTCCGCTCTCTTCTTACATCTCAGCGACTAGATCCGACTTTCTCATTTCTCACTATACGAACTCCATCTCGTGAAAGCATCACTATGATAACGGTTATTTTAAATCGCCCGCACCGGAAAACGGACGCCTTAAATGCTGTTTATAAATATTTTCTGTTTCAAAGCACTTTATCTTTCATTCCACAAATATGTGATACACTCCGTGTTACAACACCCCGTACCGTCAAAGACCAAACCCTTTATTAAGCGTAGGTTTTCTTATAAAAAAACAAAAAAAAAACATATGAACTGACGTTCCATATTTCTTTCCGCTTCAGCTACTTATACATGCTTATGGTCGTAGTCTATAGGTCTACAATTGAAATTAATTTGAATATTTTCTATTTAGAAGAATGAATAGCTACAGAAGATCAACCCTAAGAAAGCTTTTACGGAAGTAAGCCTTTCTTAAAATTTTCGTCAGTTTTGACTCCCACAGCTTTCCAACGTGTCCAAATGAAACAGGATGATAATGCAAGAATCGATAAAAAAAACGACCAATTATATCGTTTGATTTTTTAATGTTAGCTTTTTGACTTTGAATAGCTAGGTCTGAAGTTAATTATTTTAGCAATTATGAAAATGGGCTTAAGAGAAAGGCGACATGCTAATAAAAACAAGAAAAATAAGCGGGAATAGTCAAATAAGCAGATTAATATATATATAATTATATATATATATATAATATTATTTAAAAAAATATATATATATAGATATATATATATATAAATATTGTCGATTTAATTATTCATTATATTCACGTATCCGAGAGATATAGACCTACGCTAATCAGAAGTCCCAATTTAGGCCCAATAAATGTCAGCAAATTATTTATTTGAATCAAAGCAAAATTAGTTTAATACACATAGTTTTTCAAAGAATGTTAACGCGCCTAATGTATTTTCATCGGCTTAGAGAGACAAAATGGCAACACCCTAAGTGCGTACGATACTTGAGTCAAGACTCGAGCGAAGCAAAGCCAACTTCAAAAATCTTCGGTATGGTGTCACGAAGCTAGAGTTGAGAATATATAATTAGAAATTGTGGACCCATCGGTATATATTTCTTACTTTGCAAAATAATTATCTTTAATACGTTGAATCAGTCTACTCTATTCTAATGGTAATTTATTTCAAGTATAGCACTTGAAAGGACATGTTTATTTATTGTTAAGTAAATAATCTGGCATCTGCATTATGGCAATATTCCCATAGGCGAACAATGCATTAAGAAGTAAGGAAAAACCCCATATAGACTCCACCCCCTTTTTTCTAGCCCCGCCCCCGCCGCCCCACCCCCCCAAGGGGCGTGGCTAACCCCCCTCCCCCCCCTCCTGATGCTCATGTACGACGTGAGGCCTAAAAAAAGGGGCGGGGAACCACCCCCAAAACCCCCAAAAGGGGTGTGGCCGACCCTTACCCCATATAGACTTCCACTTGTCTGGGGGGGTGTGGCCACCCTGACCCCATATAGACTCCACTATTCTGGGGGCGTGGGCCACCCCTAGACCCCGAAATTGACTCCATTTGTATTATAAGCTCATGTACGTACCATGAGCTCATCATTGACATCCATAGTATGATAATTTCATGTAACGTCCATGAGCTCATAATTGACGTCCATTTGTCTTACAGCTCATATAAGTACATGATCTCAGATTAGGGGGGCGTGGCCTCCTAACCTCAATCGACTCCACTTTTCTACCCCTGTGACGTCCATGAACTATAGGGAATAAAACCACTTTTCAACCCTCCACTATTCCTGGGGGGCGTGGCCACCCGGACCCAAATTGACTCCATTTGTATTATAAGCTCAGTCGTACATTAGCTCATATTGCTCCATATGTATGAGAAGTTTCCATGTCGTACATGATCTTCAAATTGACTCCATTTGTCTACAAGCTTCATGTACGTACCTGAGCCATATTAGGGGGGACGTGCCTCCCCTAACCCCAAATTGACTCCACTTTTTCTACCCCTGTGACTCACATAACTATAAGGAATAAAACCATCCTTTCAACCCTCCACGATTACTGGGGGGGGGCGTGGCCACCCCTGACCCCAAATTGACTCCATTTGTCTTACCAGCTCATGTACGTACATGAGCTCCTATTAGGGAGGCGTGGCCTCCCCTAACCCCAAATCGACTCCACTTTTCTACCCCTGTTGACGTCACCTAACCTATAAGGGAATAAAAAACCACATTTCAAGCCCACCCCCAAATTGACTCCACTATTCTATCTCCCTGTGACTTCACGACCTCTCTGGGAATAAAACCAGTCTTTCAACCCCTGACCCCAAAACCCAAATTGACTCCACTATTCTACCCTGTGACGTCACGTAACTCTCTGGGAATAAACCATTCTTTCAACCCCTGACCCCAAATTGACTCCAACTTTCCTACACCCTGTGACGTCACGTAACTCTCTGGGATAAAACCTTCTTTCAACCCTGACCCCAAATTGACTAGCACCTTCCTACCCCCTGTGACGTCACGTAACTCTCCGGTAATAAAAAACCAACATTTCAACCCCTCACCCCCAAATTGACTCCCTTTTTCCTACCCCCTGTGACGTCACGTACCTCTCCTGGGATAAAAAACCATTCTTTTCAGCCCCTGACCCCAATTGACTCCACCTTTCCTACCCCCACTGTGACGTCCACGTACGCTCCGGTAATAAAAACCAACATTCAACCCCCTCACCCCCAAATTGCTCCACTATTCTACCACTGTGAACGCACGTAACTCTCTGGGAATAAACCATTCTTCACCCTCCCGACCCCCAACTTTGACTCCCCCTTTCCTACCCCCTGTGACGGTCACGTAACTCCTCCGGGAATAAAAACCAACATTTTCACCCCACCTCACCCCCCAAAGTTTTGACTCCCTATTTCCTACCCCCTGTTGACGTCACTAACTCTCTGGGAATAAACCATTCTTTCAACCCCTGACCCCAAATTGACTCCGCCTTTTCCTACCCCCTGTGACGTCCACGTAACTCTTCGGGAATAAACCAACATTTCAACCCCCACCCAAATTGACTCCACTTTTCTCCCCTGTGATTGTCACGTAACTCTACGGGAATAAACTTGACCTCACCCTGACCCCAAAAAAAAAAATTTTTTGACTCAGTTTCACTGTTTTTGCGACTCATGTCCCCTTTAAAATTGTTTTCAAAGTAACCGGGACGTTTACCTCATCCTCCTCCTATAAAATCTCTAAATTTATATATGCATATTGCGACATATACTCTCTCTCCCTCGCTCCCTCCCTCCTTCCCTCCCTCCTCCCCGCTCTCTCTCTCAGCCGTTACTTTTGTTTTTATATATATACACACAGCTGCTTAGATATTCAGAGTATCATGGATAAAAGGGATATTTGGCGATCTGACTTCATCACGATGTAATATCTCCCCGCAATAACCATATCAGAGTCCAATGTTATCTGATGATGAATCACGGCACACACACACAACACACATATGAAGAAACGAGACCTATCGCCATATTTGCCCAGCTGAACTTCACGCAACTGAAATTTATTTTTTTTCATAGAATTTGCGTCATAATCTAGGTGGCGAACACAAGGACCAAGGTACACATTTCAATTTTGTTTACTTTAGTATACAGAGTTTAAAGAGGTTGAAAAATCAATTACAGACGGAATTTATTTTTATATTTATAACCACCTATACAGGTGATGAATTAATATTCCATACAATACATACATTAGAAGAAACTGTACAAACACGAACGCGATAATATGCGCATTCGCTTTTCAAAAAAACACTACTTCAAACGCAAGCATACTTACGGCTACTATATATTTCTAACCTGTCCTTGACATCAAACACCCCTTAGTATATACCACAAACATCTTCTTCCAGCAACTTTCCCGACCGTGTATCGAGACGCGACGTTTCATCTAACACCTTCAAAGCTTGTAAATTTAGCTAACAAGTTTTTCATTATTAAATCTTCCACACACCTCTCCTCCAACAGGGATAAATTTCTTTTTCATTATAGCCAGCAGCATATTTTTAACCAATTTTGCTCATTTCATCACTGATGTAGCTACACAGGTAAATATGATTCAACCAAGTCGTATAACCAGTCCGATCTGACCGATCCAGCGGAAATCATAACTATTTGGCATAGTCATGACGACGATTTTAAATAATTGCTTCCTTCATTTCTTGACCGAAGAAAAAAAGTGATTGAACCGCATCTGTTTGGTATCTCCTGCCCAAACGTCGGCGTGAATCTTCATCTTGGACTAAGCCACGCTCTTTTGCGCGTATTCATTATCTTCAATTGGGGGCACCAATACCGTATTGTGTTAATAAAGGTAGCTTAATGGTGGGTAAATCAACTTCTTCGTCCATTCCCAAGGATGTGGATATTTTTCAGGTCTTTTCCAATGCAAGACGTCTCATACCCCTATCACGAAGACAGGCAATGATGCACAGTGCGGAGAATATCGAAAACCTGACAATTTCGGCATATGGATAAGCCTCGAATGAAACGTCCGCCACACACCGTAATTCCTGCCTGTCACACAGTTTAGTGCCCCTACTATGACAAGTTGGGAATTTCCTCTTCCTGAACTTTATTTCGGACAAGTTCCCGAAAACTAAACTTACAAGAGGGTAGGCTGATGAAGCCATGGCGAGAGTTCACGTCTTGATGTGACAATCCTTAAAGATCTGAACTACGCAAGCCCCCGCTAACCACCCAAGACCCCTTTATCACAATCACTGATTACAAACCTGTTGCGATCGAGCATCAAGCCTCCCGCAATGTTCAGACTAACATGAATAAACAAGTCCTTCAATTTTCCCTCACCCCAAAGGTCATCCACACAATGACTCATTTTTCAAAATCAGTATCACTCCAGTCATGTTTCTCGCAGACACGAATAAACAAGCCTTATCATTTCTTCATAAACAAAGGCCGTCCACACACACAACCACACACACACACACCCACACACACACCACAACACACACACCTATGACTCATATATAAAACTTCCACACATCTTTCATCCAATGGGGTATATTCTATCGCTACAAGGCGGGACTTCATCTTTGGGAATACAATACTTCATCGAAAACATATATGTCACACCTATTATTACTTCCCAACTGTACACCATAAATACCACCGACAAGGAAATTGATGTTTATTCCTTACCCAAAGTGTATAGAGTAATGCAACACACCAACCCGCCGTCCCCTACAGTATTTCTCTGACCGAAACGTCATTTCCCCCGTCACTATTCAGTAAGTTAGCATATAAAAACCTTTCCATTTACTTGAACATAGAGTATAGTTAAAATATTAAAACCAATAAAGATTCCATCTGTATATGGAATAGATAATTCTTATAAATAATGTACCCGTTGAAGAAGCGGAATATCTAAAACATTCATTAATTCCTCCCTTTTCAATATGGGAAATAACTCTAGTGAGTGAACTGTCAGCCGACGAAGTATCCACTCAAGTCAGACACCATTACTATTTATGGTGTTGGAGCCCCAACTCATTTATTAGGAAGGTACACGGGTCATGACCATGAAGCAGGAGAAAAGAAAGAAGTGGCAGGAGATGCAACAACACCACTGCAGCCCACAACAGTGCATCCCCCGATCAACTTCGCCACCACCCACACTGAATGAACTAGGCAACCCGGTGAAGGTATGTCAAAACCGATGTGTTATTATTTATTTAATATAGTTCCTGATTCCATAAACACGCACTCTTTTTCTTCTCCATTTCCTCCCCCTGTTTTTTTTTTTTCCGTTCAATGCCTTATGGCATAGTAAAAAAAACACCTATTAATTATTCATAAGGATTTATTGACCACATAAGAGTTTACAAATTCAATACACAATCGCTGTCAACCGTCTCAGCACGCATCCCAATATAACTTCCACTTGTATCCTTATTTTAACCTTAATATCGAAAAAAACGTTTAAGAGAACGATCTAAGACGTCTTAGCAGATTAACACCGACGTTCATGGCGAATGATCCTCACGAGCTTCATCCTGAACTACATAAAAGAGTTATGTGATTTGAAGGTGTATGATACATCTATGAATATATCCTTAATAGAATTAAAGGAGTAATATAAAATCAAAAGAAAATATGCATTTACCTTATTTGTTCAAGATGCGGAGACATTCCTTGTACTAATAGTCACGTTTGACCCCCGACCCCAATGGTGAACATTTAAAACTTTTTCAAATATTTAAATAATATTCCCGTTATCCATTTATCATTACCTCCCAAACGAGTGAATGATAATACATTTTGTATTAAGGATAATACTGTGCTTTCACACCACTGTGACTCACGCAAATGAACAAAAAAAAATAACGTAAAGACCCGCCACTTGTACGATTTATCAGTTGTATGTGTTTTATTGGCGATAGAGGTTATATTCGGGATGCGCATATATAAATTTAGAGCAGTCATTCGAATAAACTTTGGATTTATACCGTACTCTCAACAGATTATATTTCTAGGTGATTTTTTCCACGTAAAACATCCCGAATGACTCAACAATTTAATATCATAACGAAGATAATGTATTAGATTATAAAACTAAGTTTAATTTCAGACTTTCTGGCAATGTCAATAATCCTACTTCAATCCGAAGCGAACACACCTAAAATATTAACCGGTCACCGTGAACCTTTTAAAAACACTTATTTCAATTTCTTTTGTAATCCATTCCATTTAACCCCTAACATCACACTGTGAATAGACCCTAGATCCGCATCCACCCGTTAAATCACCTTGGTATCCCTCAAAAAGTAAAATAATGCAATGGCTTAGGCGTAGCCGTAACCACCTGATCGATATTTCGCGGTTTGCCGAAATTTATCCACTGCATGGATCTTCACACATCTTCCACACAAAATTAAAGCAGTAAATAGCTCTACGCAATTTTTAAAACTATCATAGGTGATCAGATTATCACCAAAGACGGCCCCCCCTATCCTTTTCTGCGTCTCGTGATATAATTGCATGATGGTATTAGGGAAACTGACATTGAATTTATATACCGTATTCCCATTAAAGGTAATATGTAATTAATTTTAAATCGAAAGATTGAAAATATAGACTTGGTCGCGTAATTACCTGAAATGTTTCCATATCATCATGCCATGTGATTTTTTCAGGTATCAACTGTTAAAAGGCTGATCAAGTTAAAATCGAATTTTCATTTTGCCCAATAACGTATGTCTTGTATAAAGTCTTATCAATATAATATTGTATAGGATTAACTGCTATCGCCTCATTTAAAAGCCGACAATTTGCGTTATAATTTGGGGTAAATTCTATCGATGCCATAATTTTAGCCTTTTCTAAATTAACACATTTAAATGTCCGTCTGTGTAGGGCAGCCCCATAAACCAGCTATTTTCGCTAATTCGAGCTAATCCAAAATCAACTGATCCCTAAATACATGTCTATATTCGCTTATCCAAAAGAAGTGGAAAATATGTATGCACGCCCCTCGTTTTTAAATGTCACCCATAACTTTCGTCTCCCACCTCCGGTTTTGGAACCGAAGGTACCGGCTGTAAATTGCCGATTACCGACCCGTGGTTACATGATAGTCATCGTAATAAAAATCCCGCCACACCGGTGGTAGGTAATGTGAATGGTTTTATCTTTTTCAACATTTTGATATATGATATGATAGTTAAATCCGACAGGATTCCAACCAACTTTCATTCAAGAAAACGGAAGCGGATTTAAATAATGTATTACTAATACCATTAACGACGGCCACGTGAACATCATCCGCTAATTGAGCACCGTCCCTATCAATTGAGATAGATAATTCTTAAGCTATACTTGACAAATCTTAAAGAAGAACCGCCACCCCAGGAATGCGAAATTCTAATATTTATCAGATAGAACTTGTTTATGGAAATAGTACAAGGTGTAAACTCCAGTCTTTTCCTTTGATTAGTTGAAATTTCAATAATTCTCCGTCTATTAACATTCGGGAACAATTCTGATATACCCGCAAAAATTTTTAAAAAAAAAAATACATGAAACAGGAACTTTGATTACCAGTTCCGGGTATGTTAGGAACTACCTAGCATATTTTGTGTTTTATATAATTTTAGATGAAGGGTAGAACGAGTGCGTACCCTCCGAATGTCAATTGATGAATGAGTTACAAAGATCGTACACTTCCTTATTATATTTGCTCCTAGATTTTAACGCGTGTGCCCTTCCTCTTCCTCCGTTTTTTTCTTTCCTCCACACGCGAAACCTTCTAACTAAACGTTTCAACTGTTTTCTTCCGTCTCGTTCTCCTTCTCGTCCTTCCAGTACCGCTTTAAAATTCGTTGTCCGGTAGTTTTGAGGGCCCTTATACATTTGTTTTTATGGATTCTTTTAAAGGTAAACCGCTGTTTACCATCTCAGATAACACAGATCTAACCGAATTCATATAACTGAAGGTTTCGCGGGGCGTTAAATAGAAAAGGAAGCACTTTTCCGTGTCATAATACCACTTATGGCGAAAAAAAACCGCTTCCCCTTCTGCGGCCGGGATAGAAAACGGAAATATCACTCAATCCCGCTCCTCTCCTTAATAAAGGTTCTATAAAAATAGTTTTTTAAATTCCATCCTCTTGAGGAGGCGCGATAACACTCTCATTTTTACTGTTATACTATTCCCAAACAATTTAAGTTGAGCCTTGATTCGCAAGTTCCTAGTTGACTCGAGGGGTGTTTCACGATCACGAATAGGAATGCCCAAGGGTGAACATCGAATTTATATACTACACCTATTCATCTAGTTTTCCTCTAGGTTTTATACGGAGCAGGCAAGTAACACTCGAAGTCTTTTAGTGAAATTAAAAGGTTGACCATTTTGATCCCGTGATAAGAATGAAATCTGATCCAAATGTTCGTGTTCCACAATTTGTGACTGTATTATGTATTCCTTTTCCTCTCCACTTGCTCAAAGTAAAACAGTCCAATATATTTACTAGTCTCTCTTCGTCCCGCCAAAATCGTCGGTTGAACTATATCCGTATACACATATATATAATCTACCCCCAATAGCAGTAGAGAATCAAGGGAACGTGTTTCATTCAGTTCAACGCCCGCCATATATTAATAACGCGGTATTTAATAATAAAAACCTAATATTCGCGGCTTTTTTCCGCTCATTTGACGTAATACTTTTTAAACGATCCCCCGTTCTAAATTTCTCTCTCTTGATACGTGGTATAGTAATCTTTCCTTAATCTTCATCCCAAGGAATATCCGTTCTATTAAATAGATTTATGAAATTATCACCGTATAAACTTTTAAGTAATCATACACGTCCTTATTAAGAGCTCTCACGAGTCTCTTCATATCCCCCCGCTAACATTGCTATTCTCGGTCTATACAAATATGTATGCCCTATCACGTTATTTATGACGCTCTGTAATAAATTCGAGATTGAATAATCATCTTTGGATAATATAGCGTAATAACTCCCCCGTCAACATGATCGAAGCTAACCTCACCTTCCATATTCACCCATTAGGTAATAATGTGGTGTAGTTAATCTATTGGCAAATTTCGAAGGTGTAATTTTGGTAGTACGTGTCTAAACAGAGCCGAGACTTGCTCAAATCTATAGTGTGTTTCACCAGCCATGCGGTTAAATACTACGGACGGGTATATGTCCACGTAATGGTATTTTAAGAAAAGTTCGATAAGCGTTTTATCTAGGTCTTATATGACAGACTGGGCCGATAAACACCCTTTTCAGTAAACATTATTTCTTCAACCGTTCTGATCTTAACATCGATAGTAATGTAATCCAATACGTCCTGGTATTTTAAGGTTTATACTGGCATTATGGCGGACCTTTACCACATGCACATCCTAACGGTGAAGGCGTCTAGAGAGATTAACCATTTATCACCCAAGATGTGTTAGGTTGAACGATTACCGAATACAGTAAAAACGTATTCAACGCCCTGCTGGATATATTTCTACTGTGATGAGGTCTCAACGCGCCCGAACTGTAGATATTCACTACCTGGCTTTTTCATTGAAACCAAACATATTAGCTGCTTTTAGCACTGATTTAATCGTAATTTGAATCAACATATCAACTGTTGGCTGCTCCTTGCATCGTATGTGGGAATGCTCATTCTCCTTCGTGTCATCGTTCCATGAGACTAAACTCGTCCCGCGGTAGCTCCGCGAATATTTCCTACGGAAATTCAGATAAATTGTTCATACAATTATTCTCGTTATTAAGACGCCTAGTCTGACATTCATTCACCGAAATCCCAACAAACGCCGAAATGGAGCTTATAAATATACGTGTAAATGCGTTTCCATCTGAATTCATTATAGATAGCGTTATTGAATAGTACAATCACGTCCTCCTGGTTTATAGCGTAATATAATTTTGGGAGGAATGACTCCCACTAGCCCCACTTCCTATTCCCTCCTTTCGGTAATGATATAGGGACGGCTAACCTCTTTGGTAAATTTACACGCCGATTTTCGGGAAATGTACTATACAGGCATTGTGCCTATTCACGTAATGATGTGATCGCCACACATGTTGAATGTATACCTGTATGACTAAACAATGGGCATCGGGTTTATAATATATGTACCTAAAACCTCCACGTTCATGTTATGTCCACCTTATTCATGTTTGTTATCACGACACAGATTGTCACGTCATTCAAGAAAATGTCCAAGCCTCTAACCGCCATGATGAAATCATGCCTCACCACCTCCGATCCAGGTAAAATTGAATTATTTATTATTATTATTTTACTTTATTACTTATTATTATTATTATTATTATTATTATTATTATTATTATTATTGCAGTTTTTGCAGTTATTATTATTATTATTATTATAATACACGTACACTCCGTTGGGGGCTTATTTTAAAATTATCTTTACAGATCCTTCGCCTGAAGACTCCCATTAGATAAGATTTGATGGGGCAGTAATAATAATAAGAAGCATCGCGCGTGGTGGATGTGGGGAACCAGAAGGGAATCTTCACTCACGAGGGAAAGAACGGAGGTTAATAAAAGGTAGTGAGTACATTCCTTATGCGGGCCCGCAGTAGGGTCACAACCTTGACGTGGCAAATGACGTTAAGTAGTAGCTAAAACCCGATTACGGCGAAGATTTGCACATACCTTCCTCGCAAGAGGTATTCGATCGGCTATGCGATACTTGTGCGTTATTTATCACCCCACCAGCGTGAGGATGCTTAGCGACATGAATGAAAAAGGTGCTTTCTATGTAGTACTCCACCCACCCTCACTACGATTGACTGATCTAGACTCCCCTGGAGGAGGCCATTGGTTTATAGCTAATAACTTGGAAGAAAGACTCAACCGTAACTGAGGTTCGGGTTGGTGTAGCCTCGCTAGATAAGGGTTGAACTTCATATCACGCGGCGTGAGTTAGTGATATTTAATCACTTCCAGGTGTAATCCCAAGTGAGTCCGCGGTAGTGATCAGGTTTAATCAATATTCATCCGGGTACAACTGTTCGTTAAGCGTTAGAAGCGTACGTTGTACTGCGAGATAAACCCTCCCACACGTATAACCAAACCTCCCTCGTGTCTTAATGAGGAGGATTGGGAGGTGAAAATTTAATCTCAAACACTCGCAGATATTCCATGACCCCTGACTCTTTCAAAACATTAGGGGAAAAGGGGAATAACCTCAACATATATCTGAATAAATTATGTGACTTTTCATGGTGGAAACAGCGAAAAAAACATTGGGACGGTACTCTACGAGGAAGGTGGTAACCCCCAAAGTCCTCATTTGGTCACGTTGTTATTAAATCACTGCGACCACGTCGCATTGATTAAAGATATTTGGCTATTCGTGAAGAAGTATCCGACACGGATTCAGAGCAGGGCGGGGGATTGAGCACGCGGGTGGTATGTGTTTTTTACAATTGTTTGACTTTGTTTAATGTTCCACCATCCGTGATGTCACACACAGGCCTGTACTGACTTCGAACCACTTTCGAATACCCAGAACCCACGGCATTTAAACAGTTTACTAAAGTTAAAAGCTCTGCTGCCAATCTCGCACATTTCTTTCCTGGTTTTTGAGGCGTTAATTCAACCGAAGACCCGGAGAGACGATTTCCGAGAATAGTACTCGACATAAAGAAAGCTTTTCGCTTACTGCTACGTGATCGTTGACGGTAGAACGGGGGAATATTTGTAACCCTAACTAAGTCACGGAGAGAAATGCGTTGATGATTGTTTCAGAACATGAACCGGGACGGGGCGTTATTGCGTGAACAAATGCGTGCGTATCCTTTACGATGAGTCCTGATCCCCGCCCGTCAAAGTTTGAAGCGAGCACTCCTTGGGAGGATGTACGTCGAATTCAAGGCTGGAGTCAACGAAATTGCGACATCACGCTTCATTTTGGTGGCAGGGACAACGTTGTGTGACACTGTGTCAACAGTGTAATTTGAGTATTCAATTTAAGGACCTAACTTTAACAGTGTTCGTACACAATTTGTCATATGACATCGCCCTGGTCTTGAAAGAGGCGGGGGCTCAGCATGTTTTTGAAATTCTGAACGCGAGGGTAGTAAATTTTATTACTCGGCCAGATCGGGTAATCTGAGATTCGTGGATATCAACAACGTGAATTAGGGGGAACACTTTCTAGTACTCGCCTTCGAGTCCATATCAAACAGAAAGGTTCCCTCGAAATCGCACGTCAGTGGTTAACCCGTAATTCTCGGGATTGTCTCGATTTAGTTTGGGAACGGGTAAACAGTACTACCCTTATGATTATGTGACGGCGGGCTCAATATCCTGCGAAAGCCCGGCATCCCTTCTCGAAGTGTTTCGAATTCGGAACTTACGGGAGAAACCCTTTCCAGCGGGGCTATGCCACGTGGTCAAGGTTTGGAACGCCGCTAATTGCACCATCCTTCTAGATTATACGGTTTTTGGTATTTGTTAATGGATGGGGATTAGTTAGCGGACGTTTATTTGCTTGGAGAAGGCTGGCCATGGTGGCAATTCGGACTAGAACCCTGCCGCGTTAACTGACTTCTACCTCTCCTCGTCACTCGATGCTTTCCTATTTCCTCTGAAATTCGTCCTCCCCCCTCATTTCGAATGTGAACTCTACAATTATTTGTAAAAAACATCCGGCGGTTTTTGTAGTCTAGTTCGAGGCAATGCGTAGCTAATAATCCAGAGTTAAATCCCAGTTTTAGGTGGGTGATCATCAATCGTACATAATTATACTTGACTTCACCAGTTTGTATCCCACAGTCATGAGTAAATACAAAATGGCCTTTGGGTGAAATACTGAACTTTCCCCTGTCGAATAGGAAAGTTTTTGTCGCTAGCGTATTACCGCCATTGGATTTCACAGGGTGAATAGGTTATTTTATACTGCTTTGCGATACCAAACCAGTTATACGGGATGTTGCTCTACAGCGGACGATCTCCCTCTCCCGCCATTTCATCACATGAAATGTGACTCACACAGGATCTATCGCCCTATAGTAAAAACCTAATGAATAAGTTCAGGGTGAGCTAACCCAGAAAAAATGTAAGTTGACGGGTACGCATTTACCCATGCGTAATCCTTCTCTGTCTTCCTTTTATTCCAGATAAGGTTGATACGGGTCGGTCTCGCAAGTTGATTTAGATAGGAAAAGTGTACAAATTCAACAGGATTTTTATTTGGGGAATATATTCTGAGAATGCCGAAAGGCGTGCTAAAGATACCGATCCGGACAGAGATGAACACATCAAAACATAATGAATGGTCTTTTTCGGTGTCACTATAAAATTCATTGAATTATTCTACCCGAACTGTCGTCACCACCAGTGAAGCCCTCTCTTTCTCCAGAATGTGTCCAAACACACGTAACAAGTCTTGGAAAAACTGGGTAACGACAGGTACTTGTAACCATTGGCAAAGGCTGTTATGGCTGAATCCCGATTTATATCGAGTTTCAGTATACTAGACATGGCGAAGGATATGATGTATCGGTTTCTATTACGTCCGTTCTTCGAAGCAGTATGGACACCGAGTTCAGCTCCTTTATACCGCCAGCTGACTAGTTGATCTTTTTCCCTGTGACTGATAACCTCAATCGGGAACTGAAGGGTGTGCTCAACCCTACATGGATTTGAGTAATTTTCCCCAAACTCGGACGAATTGTATATGATTTCCACGTAAGGGAGGACCTCGGGTTAGTGAAGGTTAAACGGGGCCTGAACTCATGAGGGAATTTATCGGCGTTAAACCTAAAGTTTATTCGTATCTGACGAAACTAGTCGTATTAACAAACGCTTGAAAGGTGTACAAAGTGCCGGCAAAGCGCATTCCACATGACCAGATATCGAGCTGTGTAATAGAGAAAGAATGAGATTACTTATACTCGTGTGCACAATTTGCAAAGAGTAGGAGCACGATGTGTCCATCCGAGCCAGCGAAAGGTATTCTCTTGTCCTTATAAAGGACAAGAGATATTATGTGACCACTTATAAATCGTTGGCGGTATGGACATCCAGACATTGGGGTGGAAGAAGGGTAATAAGGCGGAGGAGGAGGTGGGAGGGGAGGGGGAGGAGGGGGAGGAGGAGGAGGAGGCATTCTAGAGAGGGTAATGGTGGCGCCGGTAGTTGCGGCAAATCTCTCCATTTTTAAATATTCCCCGCTCCTAGCACCTCGAGCATTCCTACTCCTCCTATTCCTCTCCGACCCTACATCCATCACGTCCATTTCCCACGGGTGAAATGATTGTTCAAAACGTCCACGAAGAGAGAATAGTAAAATATACAATGTTAATTCCTCTCTCTCTTCGACGTCTTTTGACTTCTCCTCGACCGGGAAATGGTTCAAACCCTCTCCTCCAGTTTAAACGGGGGCGGAATCAGAACTTGACCGTGGGTGGTCATAGTTTGTATATTTAACTATAATATTTTATCTTATCATTCATATATTTTATATATTATATTGTATATAATGTAGTTTTTATTATATCATCATATACCCACAGTTAGTTTACTTTATAGGTTGTGTGTAATTATTTATTTAATTTTTTATTATATTTTCATTTTTTACTTTAAGTTCTATTTTTATATTGTAGGTAAAAACCTGTATGTATTTCATTCATGGAAAATTAAACAAATATTATTGCCGTCACCTTCCATTCACGCCTAAATTAGAATTATTAAGGCTTGTATATAAAAAGGAGCGCGTTAAAAGTACGCAACTGTAGTCTTAAACGCGCTAACTCATGGCCGCGACAGGTCCCTTTCCCTGGGCAGTTGTTGACCCGTTCGCTAATGCCCGCTCGTATTATCATCGCAGGGTTTAGTAACAGTGGCCATCAGTCTATGTCAAGAAATCATTGAACTCTATGAAACCGCATTTCCAATACATTTTATATTGCGGGGTATCTGAAACGACACCCCTTCGCACGCATCCCTCATAGGTCCAAATTTTAAAGTATCCAAAGAAATTTTAAATCCCTTTGATTTACCTGAAAAGGGCAGACGGGGTTAATAAAGGTCTATTATCATACTCGATGATTGCTTCCTTGAGGCCAGTGAGTAATAAATGTGTCACCACGCCTTTCACAGCGGGACGTCATTCATCTTATTTCATTTTTTTTAAAAAAAAAATTTTTAAAAAATTTTTCATAACGCAGAATATGTTTCATTCTGGGCAAGTTAGTAAAAGTATAAGACTTGAATTGATTACAGCTGAAAGGGGCAGACGGGGGTTTAATAAAGGTCTATTATCAATACTCGATGATTGCTTCCCTTGAGGCCAGTGATAATAAATTTGTCACCAACGCCTTCACAGGGGACGTCATTCATCATTTCAGTTAATTCATAACGGCAGAATATGTTTCATTCGGGCAATTTTAGTAGAAGTATAAGCTTTGAATTGCTCACTTATATTCTAATGACAATCGTGATTTTTAGTCAATTGAACTATTAGGTCGGCAGTTATTCGAAGCCGTCAAAAAGCTTCAGCCTTTTTTCGACATATATAAAAAGGCCCTATCACGTAACCGTAACGGTTATTTGTTTAGTATACTTCGCTCCCGTCAACACCTGAACTGTTACAGCTCCGACTATATTTCTGGGTGAAACGGAATATCAATAGCTACCAATATGGATAAAGGACGGATAAAACTGCTAAAAACTTTGTACGGAGATGCACGAATCGTGTGGGTAGTTTCCGCGGGGTGTACTCTTATTCAGAGTAGGCGAAAAAATCCTGAATAGCCAAATTACTCGGGAAAATGTTAAGAATTTCTTACGTGGGCAAAAGGTCCTTACACACTGCATAAGTCACTCGAAAAAAATTCCCCGAAGAAAATCATATCACCCAACCGAGAGTAATACGAGCACTCGTTTTAGCTGATATGTCCAATTAGCTCGGTATAAATAATGGGGTTTAATATTTGCGATCTTTTATTGACGTGTTTTCCAGATATCTACAAATGTGTTCCGCTGAAAAATAAGGATGGTGTTTACTATGTCGTCGCGTTTGAAGAAGGTTATCGATCTACCGATTTTTTTTTGGGAATTTTTCACGTTTGAATAGCGATGAGGGTAGGGAATATTATAACAAACACGTCCAGGGAATATCTAGATAGTAAAAATGATAAAAATTATATGCGTTTATTCGAGAGAAATAAAATCCTCTATAGCTGAAAGAGGTCATAAGGACTATTAAGGGTCGTATATATAGATATCTCACCATCAGAATTACCTTAAAATACATTAACTCTTGCGCGACATTGTTCAGAGTTATAATCATACCCCCCATAGAAGTTTGGGTCGCACCCCGCAAGAGGTCACGACGCATTACGGATGAGATGACATTGACGTCACTTCTCGAGATGTAATCAAAGGCTGTTCTCGTTAATCCTCCCGCCATTTCATGCTCTTGAAGTTTAGACGTTTTGTACGTATTGCCGATGAGCGTCCGCAACGCAATTTTTTAGGAGGGGTATCAATTCAAATACTCTGGAAATTTTAAATCCGAAAAGTGGATGGCAAGGCAAAATCCGGTCGTATCCTTCTTGGAAGATTTTAGCGGTGAAGAATAAGGCGTATTTTATCGATGAAGAATAATTCGCACAAATCTACCAGAAACGTATGATATCACTATTCTGGAAGGAGGAAGGAAAGATAATAAAACTCCATATTCGTTCATTGGAAAGGTTTATCCGAGTCAATTCAATTCCTGGGTTGATGAGTCTCATTTGTACGGATATGAACCGTAGCAACACTTTAATACGTAAGATAAAAACTTATTTATTCATCTCTGGTTTTATCACCCGTGAAAGAAGTAAATTATTCCGCGATCTTAAACGGTGGTTTGGTTGTCTCACTCTCCGGAAATTTTTAGAAATTCTTTGTGGTAATCTACTCCAAGATTAAGAAGTTTATTAAACACTTAAGAAATTTGTAGACGCGAAATTCATCTTGTTGTCCTTGAAAACAACGTCCCATATCTACGAAGAAAAATATCTGAAAAGTCGTAAAGGGGGACTATTCTACATCGGGTTTTTTAGCCTATTGCTGCGAGTTTTGGTATGGAGTCTTTTTATTGAAATGAGGGTTTAACGTTATCCCTGCCATTACATATGAGAGGTTAATGTAATAGAAAAGATAGGTTTTGTGAGGTGATCATTAATAACCTAGGGGTACTGGCAACGTTGGATACGGCTCTGTTAGTATAGTGGCACGTCTCCCTTAATATCCAAAAACCAACCTATGCCGGCTTATATCGCTCACCGGGACCATCCTCCTCCTCCTCCTCCCCCTCCTATAGAAAATGTTAGAGTGGCGTGACTGGAGGGGAGGAGGTGGTAAACGCCCCCATTACATTGAAAACAATTAAAGGGACATGACTCGCAAAAGAGCAATCCCATTTAAACAGTATTATTACCGGATATTTTTTTAAAGACCCCAAAGGCATACGTTACGGCTTTTTAAGCCACTTACAAGATTCTAACACGGTTGAATGGAATGAAGAAGGAATTTTAACTCATTCCGCACTCGCAGGTTATAATACTTTTAGATAAAAAAACCAAAAAAAAAAAAGAAAAAAAAAAAAAAAAAAAAAAAAAAATAGCTCGAGAATTTCAAGGGATAAAAAACCCCGTTGATAATATTTCGAATTTATCGCTACTGAGGTCATTGAAATGGCGGGGTTAAGATTGGATGTTAGCTCAAGATAGCCATTAAAAACGCAAATCGAAACGTGGCGAAATTGGGGAAAAAGGGAGGAGGAGGGGGAAGCATGAGGACAGGAGGAGAGGGGGTGGGGGGAAGGTGAGGCGGGACCATGCGAAAAAAACAAATGGCGAGTGGGTGGGTGGCTTATTAACATTTTAGGAACATGATATCGGAGCTTTTTAGTCACGTGATACTGATTTTGATAAATGATCATGCTTGGATGACTTGAAGTTGTCACATCAAGACGTGAACTCTCCGCCACATGGCGTCACAACCTCTTCGCACAAGTTTAGTGAAAAACTTGTTAGCTAAATTTAACAGCTTTGAAGTTGTTAGATGAACGTGTCGTCGTCTTCGATACACGGGTCGGAAAGTGCTGGAGCAGATGTTTGTGGTATACTACTAAGGGGTGTGATGTCAAGGAACAGGTATAGAAAATATATAGTAAGACAGTACGTATGTTTCGTTGAAGTATTGTTTTTGAAAAAGCGCTATGCGCATATTATCTCGTTTCGTGAGTTTGTTGGACATGTTTTTTTTCTAATGTCATAGTATTCTATGTATGGTAGAATCTTCAGATTTCCATTCTGCCCTGAATTTAGTGATTGGTTTATAAAATCAGATTGTAAGCAGGTAATACAATCTCTCCGTCTGTAATGCCTTTGATTTTTCTATCTACCTCTTTCATAACACGTCTGTATAATAAATAAACCAAATTGAAATGTGTACCTTTGTCCTTGTGTTCGCCACCTAATTATGACTCAAATCTATGAAATATAAAATTTCACGTTGGCGTGAAGTCCCAGCTGTGGGCAAATATTGCGATAAGCAGGTCATCGTTTGCTTCATAGATGTTGATTGTGTTGTTGTTGTGCTAGTCTATTGTTTTCCAGTTTCATCAGATAACATTGAACACTCTAGTATGGATTGATGTGTGGGGATAGGGGATATCACATGTGGATGAAAGTAATCCAAGAATCATAACAACAAATATCCCTTTTAATAATCATTGATAACTCTGAATATCTAAAGCAGCCTGTGTGTATTATTATAAACACAAAATGTAACGGCTGAGAGAGAGAAGGTAGAGGGAGGGAGGGAAGGAGGGAGGGGGGAGGGAGAGAGAGTATATTTCGCAATATGCATATATATAATTTAGAGATTTAATAGGAGTAGGATGAGGTAAACGTCCCGTTTACTTTGAAAACAATTAAAGAAGGGGGACATGATTCAAAAAACAGTGAACTGCGTCTATTTGGGTCAGGGTGAGTCAAGTTTATTCCCGTATAGTTACGTGACATCACAGGGGGTAGAAAAGTGAGTCAATTTGGGGTGGGGGTTGAAATGTTGGTTTTTATTCCCTGCGAGTTATGTGCCGTCACAGGGGGTAGGAAAGGCGGAGTCAATTTGGGGGTCAGGTTGAAAGAATGGTGTTTATTATTTCCCAAGAGTTATGTGTAACGTCACAGGGTTAGAATAGTGGAGTCAATTTGGGGGTGAGGGGTTGAAATGTTGGTTTTTATTCCGGAGAGGTTACGTGACTCACAGGGGGTAGGAAAGGTGGAGTCAAATTGGGGTCGGGGGTTGAAAGAATGGTTTTATTCCCAGAGAGTTACGTGACGTCACCGTGGTAGAATTAGTGGAGTCAATTTGGGTTGAGGGTTGAAAGGTTGGTTTTTATTACAGGAGAGTTTACTGACTCACAGGGGTAGGAAAGTGGGGGAGTCAATTTGGGGTCAGGGGTTGAAAGAATGTTTTATTCCAGAGAGTTTAACGTGACGTCACAGGGTTAGGAAGGGAGGTGGCGTCCAATTTGTGGTGAGGGTTTGAAAGGTGGTGTTTTTATTACCGGTAGAGTTACGTGACTTCACAGGGGTAGGAAAGGTGGAAGTCAATTGGGTCAGGGGTTCTACAAAGAATGGTTTTATTCCAAGAGTTCAGTGACGTCCCGAGGGGGTTAGGAATGTTGGAGTCAATTGGGGTCAAGGGTTGAAAGAATGGTTTTATTTCCGCAGAGAGTTTACGTGATCGTCACACAGGGAAGAATAGTGAGTCCAATTTGGGTTTGGTGGTCAGGGGTTGAAAGAATGGGTTTATTTCCCAGAGAGTTACGTGACGTCACAGGGTAGGATATGGAGTCAATTTGGGGTGATGGCTTGAAATGTTGTTTTTATTAACCTTATAGTTATGTTGACGTCACAGGGTAAAGAAAAGTGGAGTCGATTTGAAGAGGAGAAGAGAAGAGAGAGAAGTTAGGGGAGGCCACGCCTCCCTAATATGAGCTCATGTACGTACATGAGCTTTGTAAGACAAATGGAGTCAATTTGGGGTCAGGGGTGGCCACGCCCCCCAGAATAGTGGAGGGTTTGAAAGGATGGTTTTATTCTTATAGTTATGTGACGTCACAGGGGTAGAAAAGTGGAGTCAATTTGGGGTTAGGGGAGGCCACGCCCCCCTAATATGAGCTCATGTACGTACATGAGCTTGTAAGACAAATGGAGTCAATTATGAGCTCATGTACGTACATGAACTTATCATACATATGGAGTCAATTATGAGCTCATGTACGTACATGAGCTTATAATACAAATGGAGTCAATTTGGGGTCAGGGGTGGCCACGCCCCCCAGAATAGTGGAGGGTTGAAAAGATGGTTTTATTCCCTTATAGTTATGTGACGTCACAGGTGTAAAAGTGGAGTCGATTTGAGTTATGGGGAGGCCACGCCCCCCTAATATGAGCTCATGTACGTACATGAGCTTGTAAGACAAATGGAGTCAATTATGAGCTCATGTACGTACATGAACTTATCATACATATGGAGTCCAATTATGAGCTCATGTACGTACATGAGCTTATAATACAAATGGAGTCAATTTGGGGTCAGGGGTTGGCCACGCCCCCCAGAATAGTGGAGTCTATATGGGTCAGGGTGGCCACCACCCCCCAGCAAGTGGAGTCTATATGGGGTCAGGGTGGCCACACCCCTTTTGGGGGTTTTGGGGGTTGTTGTCCCGCCCCTTTTTAGGCCTCACGTACGTACATGAGCCAATCAGGAGGGGGGAGGGGGGTAGCCCACGCCCCTTGGGGGGGGTGGGGGTGGGGGCGGGGGGCGGGGCTAGAAAAGTGGAGTCTATATGGGGTCTTTTCCTCTACTATTAAGAAACTACGCCAATTCTTCGTTGGCCGTCTGTACACTCGGCAAGGAAACTTAGATACAGTTTTTTTAAAATCTTCGGACATATAGCTATTGTTCTATAATGCCACATCTGGCAACTCTTGAAAGGGGGCGGAGCTTCAAAATCCTACTGTTTGTTGCTTTCTAGATTTCCATCAACTTTACACCACAAGATTCTGTTGAGGTCCTATAATCATTTATACTTGAATGTAGAAACAGGCTCTATATTATTCGTTAATGTTGGTTTGGTAACGTCAGTTCAGGGTAGAATATTGATCATCCTTTTTTAAAACCTACTGTGAAACCTTATTCATAAGTAATGTTTGACACTAAACTGACGTAAAATTCATACGTAATTAAAGACGGATCTTAAACAATGAGAGAAAGGGATTAAAATTTGGGCAGTACTTGTGGAAATCGTGAGGACAATACAGTAAAGAATGAAATATTATGACGATAGAGAGAGAAGCGCGCGCAAGCATAGGCCTATCGATAGAGATACTTAATTCATTATAACATTGAGAGGTTAAGTGATATTTTTTTCAAATGTTTCAAAAATGGGGAGAGAGAGAGAGAGAGAGAGAGAGAGAGAGATGGGAAAGAAACTTGGAAGAGAGGTAGAGAGAGAGAGAAAGAGAGCGCGCAAGCATAGGCCTATCTATAGAGATACTTAATTCATTATATTTACTTTGAGAGATTGAGTGATAATATTTTTTCAAATGTGTTTTAAAAGTGGAGAGAGAGAGAGAGAGAGAGAGAGAGAGAGAGAGAGAGAGAGAGAGAGAGAGGAGAGGAGCAAAATCTGCACATGTGAAAGCTTAGGCCTATTTATAACTACTTAATTTCATTATATTTTCTTTGGGAGATGAGTGGTAATATATATATATTTTTAAAGCATGTTTTAGAAGTGGAGAAAGAGAGAGAGAGAGAGAGAGAGAGAATTATAGTACTGGTGACAGACTTGTGACAAGGGAAAGGCAGAAGAAAATATAATGAATTAAGTATCTCTATCGATAGGCCTATGCTTGCGCAATATGATATGACTGCCAAGATCGTGCTGCACTATGCTAGATAAAATTTGAAGGATCATAATATTCAAGTTAATTCTCTAAGAAATTCATACCCTAATCTTGATTACATTCGACAGTTGCCGTAGCATTCAAAGATTGCTTTCTTGATATATAGTCTTTACTTTTGAAAATCAGGCATCATCCACAAATCATTCACGAAGAAAGCCGTGTTAATTAAAAATATTTATTACCACAAATAACTCAATATGTATTGCACAGGCTATTAAAGTTTTATATCGTGGGAGATCTTTCAGCCTCGCGGCAAAGAAATGCAGTCGTGTAGGGCTGTAGGCTACTACGAACTGCTTTGTAATGGGAGCATATAGCCAGAAAATCTTTGAGCTGACATTGCATTCGATCCATGTCAATGTCAAAGTAATCAAAGTGTGAAATCCGTTACGTTAGCCAGTATCCAGTGATTTGCGCTTTCCCGCTCGGAGTTCTAGGGCTCCTCCTAATATCATAGAAAACTCTCTTGCGGATGCAACTAGATTTGTTCAACCTACTTTAGCCGTTGCAACATTGAGTGCCATTGACGTCAGCTAACTTTAATCGCTTTGGAATACAAACATAAGTTTGTAGAAACTAAAATAATTGCATTCACCTCTTACGATATTCCAATATATCCCCGCTGATGAAGCAAAACGAGTAAATATTGTCGTCGTGATACATAGTACTAAAATCAGAAATTCACATTCTATCTACCAGATCTCTATGAACGAATCCATCTGAGAAATTCCAATTACTTCGGACATATATCGTGTTTTCAAGTATCTGAACGGTTTTCTTTTGCAGTTTTAACTTGTGTGATATAATTTGCAGTGTATTTTCATATTCTAGAGTAAATTTGGCGATATTCTGTCTTTTCAGTAAAAACAAATGGGAAATTGGATGAACGAAAGCTAATGAAAACTGTATCTTCAGTTTTCTTGTCGAGTGTACCTGGTAGTCGTGTGTTTACCAATAACTAGTTTCTCAATTACTTGAATACTTACTATGCATTCCTTTTCACTTGTTATAATGTCTGTTGTATTTTATCATTTCAGTCCTTTTACCTGTACTTCCAGGTTAGATGATTTAATCACCTAACATTTTTTTGCCTTCGATTTTATTGTCTGCATTAGTAGAATCTTATTTCATTTTTTTATAATCTTATATATGTCATTTTTAAAGTTAGTTCTTGACAGGTAAGTGCCATATGTTGCAAAATCACGTTGGGTCCAGTAACGGATGCAGGCTTATTCGGGCCTTGGCTGATTCGGACCCATACTAATAATTTTATATTATAGCAATGGGTATTTCTATATAAGCATTCCGCATCGTTCGTCCCAGCGAATACAAAAGCCACCAGGAATTGGGGCGTCAAATGTATTTCGCCGTGTTTAGTAAGAGCCCCTGGGGGTTAATTACAGTCGTCCGAATAAATATTACTTAAAATTCTTGTTCGGGAGGTAAAACTGCATAGAAAAATCGACCAATCATATGAAAGTCCGAATAAGCCTGGATAAAGGTCCGAATGAGCCAGTACATGGTCCGAATCAACCAAGGTTCGAATCAGCCAGGGTCCGAATAAGCCTGTTCCCCCAGTAACAACACTTGCAGTCTCTGGTTCTTGATTCTTCAGGGCTTTTGGTCCCCTATGATTGTAATTTATAAATTGTGCTGAAATTATATCCTCCAATTGTTCAACATGGTCCAAAGCACATAATTTTCTTTAAGAAGGCAACCACGGTAGGAATTTTAGGCACTGGAATTTGATTACAAACCAGAAATCAACTTGTATTTACCTTAAATCTCGTTGGTAGTCGCCAAATGCAGACACGAGAACTAACCTACCGTTCTTATATAACTCCTATACACATTTGGCCAAACATGCAAATTAACTTATATAAGATACTTAGCTGGTTCGTCGTCTCCAGGAAGATAAGTACACTTAATTACATAGTATAACCAATACAGAATAGCAGCGCACGCCACTATTGGGATCCAAGAATGTCCCCTTAAATTGCCATGTGAGCACAGTAACCCGGATAGCCGCACATTGCAGCCCCAACATTAATATAAGGATGAAAAAAACGGAGGGAAACTCTTGTCGCATTTGCGAAATACAGGCGAAAAAATATCACAATTAAAAATAATTAATAATCATTAATAAGCCAATCACAAAATCTAAAGTAAAGTTAATGATAAAGAAATTAACACCTCTTCTTTTAATGGAAATGAAAATTAAATGTGTCATTTTATGACATAAATATCACAAATTTATTTATTCAGTTCATTCGGAAAAACAAGTGATTTGAGGCTCCAGTTATGTGTATAATGTGTCCTGCCGAAGTCCCACAACACATTTGTCCCCTAAAGACAAGAAGTTTGGTCTAAGAATGGGTTTGTTTGTTTGTATGGTGCTTTTACGTTGCATGGAACCAGTGGTTATTCAGCAACGGGAGCAACGGCTTTACGTGACTTTCGAACCAGGTCGAGAGTGAACTTCTATCACCAGTTATACACATCTTTCACTCCTCAATGGAATAGCCGAGAATCAAACCGGCGACCACCGAGGTGGGACGCCAACACCATACCAACCACGCCACTGAGGCGCTAATCATCTCTGGGTTTGCTTGTGACTCCTTGTCTTCCAATCTCTTTCTTGACACAAGAACTGACCTAGACTCATCTCTTGCATGTGCAGGCTTCCTAGATAACGATCCCATGGACAAAAGGTTCAAGAGTTACAGGTCTTGTTTTACACACCTCTGGGGGTACCATGGTCTAGCTGACACTCATAATATCCTTGGCCTTGAGAATGATGATATTCATGGTAATTCTCCCAGGTTTTCTGATGGTCTAGCTTAAGCTAATTTTATGAAAGACTACAGGAAAGTTGACCAAGGTCTGGGATGTGTTAATTCTGTTAACACGTGAATGGAACAAACACATTCCATGAATCAACAACGACTCGCGGTTTGGTGACCTGTACCAGTAGGCCCTGTCATTCATGTCATTGGTTACATAAATGCTCACTTGGGCTGACTGATCCATTGATATACATGTTCTGTAAGCATCTTTTCTCTACATTGGATGTATCAGTTAAATGGCTTTGTACTTTGAAGGAAGTAAGTTGCAACTATTGTATTTGCTAGAGATAAATTTGATAAACACCTGATTAACTTTTGTTGTGTTGCATTTTTCCTGTTATTGTATGATAGAGAATCCCTGTAAATGAAGTTATTGTACGGTTATATGTACAATCGCTGTAAAGTTATATGACTACACAATCCCTGTAAAGTTATTGATGACTAGACAATCCCTGTGAAGTTATTGTATGACTAGACAACCTCTGTGAAGTTATTGTATGACTAGACAATCCCTATAAAGTTACTGTATGACTACATATACAATCCCTGTAAAGTTATTGTATGACTATAAAATCCCTGTAAAGTTGTTGTATGACTATACAATCCTTGTGAATATTTACGTTAATATCGCTTAACTGGCCAAGTAGACTCTAATCCATAAATATTCCAAGAAGGAAAACACAGGTATGCGAGGAAATAAAACTATACACCACACTATGGTTTGGGGCAGTTTAATTACTTACGATGTAGAAACATACTACATACATCTTTTTAAAGCCAGCATTCGAATAGAACTAGCATTTGAACATAAAAGCCAGCATTCGAAAATAAGGCCAGAGTCCAGACACAGCCAGCACTGAAACATACCAGCTTCATCAAGTAATACGTACACAAGCATTCCGCTATTAAAAAAATATTCTGAGGTCTGCTCGAGATAATCGTTCCAAAATACAAAATACACCAAACAATATATTCGAACAATGCTACCAAAGGCTACGACGCAGCACCCGCAAGCTATAAAATAATGGTCATTGAGTATCAAAATAAAGAGGAATATTTATATTATAAAAAACTCTTCTTAAAACAAAATAACAAATTATCAAAATATACTCTACCTTTTTTTGTCATAACATAAACAGTGAAACAGTATGAGGCTAGATACAATACTGTGTACAACTCTTAGAGAGTTGCTAATAAATTCTTCCGAAAGATAAAAACCACATTGTAATTCGATTCCTACATCAAAACGAACAACATTTGTACAATATATCGAATGCACATGGAGCAACAACAATGCCTAACTTCTGCAGAGCAGTAAACAAGATTTAAAACAGTAATTTCAACTACGTTTAAAGGGAGGCAACAAGTTGGTGTGTGTGAAAGGCACTCCATCATTTTGACACACATTGACGAAATGGTACTTCCTTCCTCTCTCCCTCTCTTCCTATCCCCCACAGCCTCCACAGCCCCCACATCCTCCGCAGCTACCACAGCCTCCTCCAGCATCTCCACCACTGCCCCCACCGGCGTCTGCAGCAGCCGTTCCAAAGATGTACCCGAAAACGTCCACGCCTCCTCCATCCCCACCTCCATCTCCATCTCCACCAGTATCTCCTCCACTATCGCCTCCGAAACCGGTCCCATTGCAGCCGCCATCGCCGCTCTTGACCCATCCACTGTACGGCTGGCTCCCGAAGGTAGCGTAGTACCCTCCTCCACAGCCTCCACACCCACCACAGGAACCGCAGGCTCCTCCACAGGTCCCTGTTCCCATGATGGCAAGGTGGGTCATGGTTGCTGTCCCAGTTGGATCCACTTCACGCTTGTTCTTGCGGAGGGCGATAGTTGGGGCAGATGCACAGAAAAAGCCCAGAGCTCCAACAAGCTTCAGCGACTCGATGGGTATCCTTCGAGGGTAGGACAGTGGATCGAGCGACTGTTCTACCTGTCCATCAACAGAGTCACCGTCTTCTTGTACATAGCGTGGCTGACAGATGATGTGCAGCACCGTGATGCTTAGTCCCAGAGCTACGTTTTGCACCCAGTCATTTGAGTCGCCATTTACCTAAAAGAAGAATGCTGACTGTCAATAGAGAAAGGACTTTGAAAAATGTAATTACTGTATTAAAAGCAGTTATAAATACTGTCTAGTGACATAAAATTAAATGTGCAACTAGAAATTTATATTACAGTACGTATTTACTTTATAAACATCAATCATAAGATGACACCTGATTCTGCAAAAATACTATGGAATTGAAACAGCTTTTTAATTATATGTAACTTATCTTATTACCATCAGTTTAAATGGTTTCCTATTAATTGATCCTTTGTGTAAAGTACAGTAATTAATTACTCTAAAAAAAAACTATGGCAGTTTTATATCTTATAATATGCACAGGTACTAAAATAGTGCCTCTATTCAATGCTAAAGCCTTATCTCAACTGCACATAATTCATGACACGAAGTGGAAGAAAACGAATATACTTTTTCATTCATGATACTATGGATGGGTAACCAGAAATATATGTAGTCACCTAAAAAATTTCTAAATCTAAAAAATTTTCTACTGTACACAACTCTGTGGTTACCTTCAATATGCCTTTCTGCATATCAATATAAAGATCTTGAATATCACAGCTGTACAACTGTTGCTCGTAAGGCAACGATACAATTTTGGCAGGAGCAGTGGGTGGGCAATGGATACGGACCACCAAGTGGCCCGGACTTCCAGGTACTCCACGCTTGGCTGTTGGGAACCATTATGTATTTATTAATATTTTTGTCTATGATACATTAAATTACAGCATTGTAGTAATTTAAAAGCTATTATTCATACGCTACAGCATAAGTGATTACAATTTGCAGGTATGGTAATGTATAGAATTGAAACTAAAGTTAACGGTACACCCTGTGAGACTAAAGTTAACTGTCCTTCCTTTATAACTAATTTTTGTACCTTTTTGCTAGAATCAAGGGTTGAAACACTATCTTTTAATAAGAGTTGCATGATGGGTAGAATTTCAAGACATCTGCTCTTGAGATTAGTACAGGGATATTCACACTAAAATTACTAGATGTTATCTAGATAGCTCTACATATATCTTTCTCTCTCTTTCTCAACATGCAAGTGTAAGATATCTGTATGAAATTTTTAATATTGTATCGATAATCAAGGTCACAATTCATTTGACAGTATGCATGTGTTTCCTGTGATGTTTATAGGATGATAAGAAATGTTCATATATTACTGTACTAATAATAATATATACGTAAATAATATATATATACATATATTAATATATATTATATATATAATATATATATTATCTATATATATATATATCTATATATAATATATATATATATATATATATATATATATAATAATATATGAGGTTTGATGTAAGCAATTGTGATGGTCAACTGATATATATACATATGCTATATTCAAGGACAGTACTACTGTTGTTTTACGTCATTTATATAAGATGTTACTAACCTAGAGTTCCTGGTATACCTCTTCGAAGACCAGCCCAAGTTGCAACAACAATGGCCCAATCTCCATCGCGAGTTTTGATCAGCATTGCTCGCTCACCAGCATTATAATCACACATAGCTATGTTTTTGGCCTTTGAACAAGAAACCACAATGTAATACATAACAGAAATGAAATTCAGTATAGTGTTTATACTAAACATACTTATCATTTAATATTTTTTTCAGGATACAGGTTAATCCAGAATTCTGAATGAGATATATTTCTATTCAGAATTCTAAATGAGATATATTTCTAAGTACCAGGTGGTATTCAGAGGTTTGGTTAAATTACTTATTGGTATTGGTACATAATAAAGTGCATTTTAGCCTCATAAAATAAAATTCTATTAAACAATGTTTACTTTCAATATGAATTTCAAGATTCATATCCAACAGCTGCCTTAGGCTTGAAATTTAAGCAGCAAAAGAACATGGTGTACATTTGAAAGAAGTTACAGAAGATAATATGAAATACATGTACTGAAATATGAGATCAGTTATTAGAAATAAAGGAGATAAATTGATGACTTTATAAATAAATATATAAAAATATAAATAAATTATTAAAAATGGTGCCTGCACTTCAGCTGCTAATTCTAGTAACTATTAGACTGATTAAGGACCCAAATTGCTGAGATTTCCAAAATAAAGAGGCCCATCTTTCTAAATCAAAGTCACTTTATATATCAGAGTAAGCATCAGCTATGAAATCTAATGACATGACTGCATGACAAATAAAAATGCTGCAAAAGTAGAGAAACCTGAAGACTTGCAACACAAAATGCCAACTGGATCTGGAGGGCTCTCGGAAATCATTTTGAGGCAAGTGTGCCCTTTCTTGTGTCTTTAGGATCCCCACAGCCTCCTTTCTGACACACCTCAAAGGCAAAGGCAAAAATGCTGCCTTTTACCTCTCGAACCTTCAGTATTATTCAAAATGGAACTTTTTGGCCTGATTTGGGGAAGACTCCTCCAATGCTAGTATGTATTTGTAATGCATTAGTCAAAAAGAGGTATGTACATCATCCGAAATAATAGAATATTATTTGTGATAGATATAATTGTAATTTCATTGCTGATCCAGAAGAACTCAATTCCTACAAACAAACTAAAAGTGGATTACTGGAAACAAAGATCTCCATATGATTGTAAATAACTAGAACTGAAAATAATGAAACATGTTTTTGTATACTGTACTACTGTACAGCATATAAATTCATGAGTAAACTCCTGCCTTACTCAACCTGAACTATTGATAAAAAAATTTGTACCAATTCTTAAAGAAAACTGAAACAGCCAATATTACATAACTACTGTCTGTATACCTATACTAAAAAGATAGTACGTAGAGTCAAAATTGTATAGTACTGTCGTAACTGATTCTTAAATGTCACAAAGACTTGAATTGAAATCTTATAAGCTACTTAGTTATGGAACTGGAAATGGAATATTAAGGAATATTGAATTTAGGCCAAAGGCCAAGCTCTGGGACCTACGAGGTCATACAGGGCTGAAAGGGAAATCAAGAGTACAGGAGGTTTTAAACGTGCAACATGAGAAAAACCTCGCAGTTGTACTAAGAAATATTTTAGGAGAGGTCAGAAAATAAGTTGGAAGAAAGAGTATATGAATGGAGGTACAGTAACAGGAATGAACGGGTTTGAAGCTATGGGCTAATGGAAAACTGCAAAAGAACCGTTAGTAATGATTACACTGCAGCCTGTGAGATTCACTCATGGGACTAGTAGTACTTCCCTAAAGTGTATTTAATTATGGAGAAACTGACATACGCACCATAGTTTTATTATTAGGGCACTTGAGTGTGGCAGGGGACGGTAATGTGTTTCCATCAAGGGTGTGGGCCATGGCCACGAGGATTCGCCCTGAGGCAGTGTCAGCAAACAGCTGGACGGCAGACGCTATAAGGCCGCGGGAGTGGTACACCTCCACCTCCAGAACCTGCGGTTTCTGGGGATTCGTTTCGTTGACCAGACTGTAAAAAAAATAAATAAATAAATAAAATACTGTGTAACAAACAGACATGGGCAGCTACACAGGACAATACATATGCTATACTATGTACAAATTTTAAATACTTTCAGCATAAAACAATTCTCAACCTGTGGTTTCTTGTGATTTGTTTCACTGGCCAAACCATAAAAAAAAAATAAAATAAAATACTGTGTAACAAACCAATTGACAAGGGCAGTTACACAGGATAAAATATTGTATCCCCAAATTTCAACTACTTTAAGCAAATTGTAAAAATTCTCACCCTGCAGTTTCTGTTTTTTTTTTTTTAAACTAAACCGAGAGAAAAATAAATAAATAAATAAATAAATAAATAAATAATAACTATAACAAACAAAATAGTACACATGGGCAGCTACATATGACAATATTTTGTACATACAAATTTCAGATACTACCTAGTTGAAGTAAATTAGTATAACAATTCTCATAGCATAAGTTTTAATCCAGTAAGTACTGTCTTTCTTTCATTGGTGATTACTACTGAGAGAATAGAGAAAGCTTGAGAGGGAGAAAGTCCTATTACTCTTTGGCCTAAAATATTTTTGTCTTTGCAAGATGAAGTTATATAAAATGGGCTAAAAAGACTTTTCTGGGCCATTTTTTGTTATAAGATCAGTATTAAGGCTTTAAGTGCACCATACAGGGAACTTAATTAATTTCAACAAAGAGGAAATATTAAATAATTGTAATCAATGTTTATTTGTGCCAATCTAATTCAGTTTTCTTCACACAGATCCATAATTGTATGATTGATTTGTGAAGGTAACTCGTTCACAATGATAATTTTCTTGCTTGTCAGGTTTTCTTACATATTTCAGGGGGAGATTTATTTAATGTACTTCACAGCAATTTCTTTTTTAAACCAACTGACTGAACATAAACCCATAGCACTTACTGCATTCAACAGAATTTCTAGTGAGTGTAACCAATTTTTTAATAAATCAGTGAACTAGAATACAAATTTGTATCATAGTATAGTAATTAGTCTGTACTGTATTACAAAAAATTAAACTTGCAGGAAAATATTCAGTTTAGTTTAGAAGACAAACCTGTAAAATGGGTTCTACATGCATACAGTACTGAATGTGGACTGAAAACTCTATGTAAAAACTACAAGGAATTTCTGTAGAATCCATAAACTTATGATTAATATGAGAAATGAACATAGTATTACACACATACACACACAAGGTAAAAAATTCTCCAATTCTTTCATTACAGAAATTTCATGTGCACTGTACGCACTACATTACAGTCTTACCGATGAGTGGCCTTTTCAGCGAGATATATGTCGCTGGAGGCAGCATGGTTATTGGTTAAAATGCCCTGCATCGAGGTCAAACACTCGGGGTTCAAGACGGTAGGCACGAAGGGACCTGTCAAGACCCCCAGAGGAACGTAGGTATCGCTAACACTTCGGACTACTCGCAATGTCATTTCAACAACAGCTCCAGCATCCTCGAACACCTGCAAGTAAAAAGTCATATAAAAAAGTTAAAATACTTTATTCTATTAAGATCATTATTACATACATACATTTCAGTGTTAAAATTTTTATATTTATGTATTCATATTGTTATGAAAGTGCCAGTAACCAATATGTATTTACTTTATTAGTTTAGTCCAACCTAAATCTTTTCAGTGCCAATATGATACAAGATCTGTATTATGTATAATAATAAATAAGGTCTAAAGGCTATGCTATACTACTCATCAAAACAGGCTGTGATTCATATATCAAAGCAAATGTTGTAACATAAAACACATTAAACCATGAAAGTATAAGAATAAAAAGTAATAATCATAAAAATAAACTGAAGAAATAAGCATTTTAATACCAATACATATACAGATAAAAACTGACTACTTTTACAGAAAGTTACCAACTGAACCAGAGAATACTGAAAGTAGTTCTTCCTCATAAATAATTATTTGTAATACGTATTTTTCATTAGAAGTTTAAAATACAGTACATTTTCCTTCATCAAATGTAGGAGAAGATCCATCAGCAAAGACACTAAATTCAAGAAGCAATCTCTCAATACACATATGCCAAGAAGAAGCAGGACAGAACAGCTGAGGAATGGAATGGAATATAACATTTAGGTCAACGGCCAAGCACTGGGACCTATGAGGCAATCAGTGCTGAATGGAAAACTGAAAGTTAAAATGTTTTAAAGGTGTAACAGGAGAAAAACTTCGCAGTTGCACTATGACACAACTGTTAGGAGACGGCAGGGAGTAAGATGGAAGAAAGAGAATATGAACAAAAGTATAGTAACAGGAATGAAAGGAGTTGCAGCTAGAGGCTGAAGGGACACTACATAGAACATTAAGTAATACCTACAGAGGACCCTTGTAAGGTGCACAGAGCACTACCCTGCTAAGGGGAAGGTTCCATGTTACTCAATCTTCAGGCAGAATGAAACAGTATGTAGTACATAAAATTAGCAATGCCACTCAGTATCTCAATTGGAGCAAGCAACTATCATAATTAGCTTGGTAAAGCTATTAGGAATTACCCATAACCAGATCAGTTAGCATGAATACCAGCAATGTTGATTTATGCATAAAAATTAAAGGGGTAAATGACACAGTGAGAAAGATGGTACAAGATGAAAATACAAAAGAACTTCAGCATATGGAAGGAGGTGTTCTACTCCCAACTGAGGGGTATCTGTCACTTTCTAGAAGAACGCGTTCTTGACAATTTTTTTATGTTCCTTTGCGTACCAAAGTAATTAGTTCTGTAATAGCTTGTAATTTGTACCAGCAGATGCTACGTATATACAAAAACCTGTGCAACGAGCTTCACATTTTCTAAGGATACCTAAAGTATTGATATCTTAAAAATGAAGGTAAACAAAGATACAGAACAATTTACCTTTACAATTGTACCTTCAGTTTTAATATCAAAGAGTTCATACAGATAGGTCATGCACCAGAAGTTCCCTTGACCTAAGAATTTGAGCAAACGACTGAACCTTCTCTTTGAAGACATCTTCAGCACCAACCAGTCCCCAGCAGACTGAAAAAAATAATGTTTTTCATCATTTTCAGTGGCATATCCAACACTACAAAAAAAAATAAAAATTTATATGCCTGTAAGATCATTTTAGCTTAACAGTCAAATACTTCTATATGTTCCATTAAATGATGTTTGGAACGGAAATTTGAATATTGTTATGTATTATTATTATTATTATTATTATTATTATTATTATTATTATTATTATTATTATTATTCAGAAGATGAACCCTATTCATATGGAACAAGCCACCAGGCACAAATGACTTGAAATTCAAGCTATCAAAGAATATGGTGTTCATCTGAATTTATGTAACAGAATGTAACAGGATATACAGAAAGAAATCACTTATTGGGAGAAAAGATTATTAAATGAATTAGAAAACAAAAAAAAAATGTAAGTAAATTATATAATAATTTACTTACAGAAGAATTGCTTTTGGGTAGTAATGCATTGCATCTTCGCCCGAATTACGCGTTTCAATTACATAACATCCTCAGGGAAACTGTTCCACAGTCCAGTAGTGAGTAATGTGTCAAATGGGAGATAATGTCAGTTTCTTTGCTGACATATTTATTATCAAACTAAATACGAAAGGCAGGGCAACAAAATTAATTATGTGAATACTCACATAGTCAGGTAAGGAGAAAGTTAATGCAAGATCGGTGACATTGTGTTCTGAAGTGCCTTTGACCTGTTCATGGAAGAGGCTCAGTTCTGCCACTCTTCTCGTCTGTTACAAACCAAAATAGTTGTGAGTAATTGAAGTAAAATGGTTCAAATTTGAATAACACATCAAATGACTTACAATTTCTTGCAGGTCATACTTGCATTAAAGCAATTCAGTCTTCAATATGAGCTTGTTAAGGAAAACAAACATGATTTTGAATGAAATCAAACAATACTGAAAAAGAGCCTTACCTCATGCTTAATTTTAATTTTAATAGGGCCATCTGGAGCCTTGCCTTTTATCACCAGCTAGAAAGCAATATACTATCATTACTCAATGGTCAGATTAATAAAATATATATACTATTTGGGCTTTAAACTGTCCTTAGGCCATACCAATTTTGTACACAGTCTGTTACAGTACTCTCATGTAATGCATATATGATACAGTCATTAGAATGATTAATGTAATAAAATCACTTGGTTTAAAAGTCATACAAAAAACTAAACCTTAGATACAACAGGTTCAATCAAATGGTCATATTGTACACTGTATAAGTTGTGAAAGCATATTTAAGTGCAGTATGGAACTGTAACACTATAGCACATACTCTTTTTGTTCAAACCGAAAATTTACTTATTGCATAGGAAGCTTATATACATACAGTACTTTAGTATAGATTTTAACATGAATGAACACAAAGTAATTTAGGTATTGGTCCTTCCTATTAACAAAGAGCTCAAAATTAGTCTAAGCAAATCATTTTTATGGATTTATTCATAATGCTAAAATTTTTCTGCCTAAATAGCAATCAAACTCTAGTAATATGAGTTAGATGACAAGCAAAGAGTAATTCTGTGGTAAAAAACTATAGTACAGGATAACTTCAAAGAATATGATGCAACATTAAGTTTTTAAAGAAAAACAAAAGGTTTTTATGATAATGATATACATGATTGATTGTCTTGAGCGGCCTCTTGTGAGTAATTAAAGCATTCTAACAAAAACTGAGACAAGTTCAAGCCAAAATAATTTTGGTAATTAAAATAAAATACATAATGTAAACATTTATTTGAAGAATTCTCACTCTTTTTCTTTAGCTTTGAGTATACGTATTACAGTAGACACACCGTATTCGCAGGGGATGGGTACCAGACAGACCCCTCGAACAGCTAAAAATTCGTAAATACATAAATCCCCTCTAAAAAAAACTACAAATGCTTATACCTTCGTTTTTTAATAGTTTTATCATCAAAAGTGCATTTAGTCACAAAAATTATATGAAAATACAGTAATTTGTGAGTATTTCTCAGTGAAAAATACTGCAAATAGGCGAATTTTCCACAAGTAATTTGTACAAGACCCCCTACAAATAGCTAGAACCCGTGAATAGTAGGAACCCCTATGAAAATGCAAAAAATGGCCTGTTTTGTTAGTTAAAACTCAAGAAAACCCCATTGAAAATTGTTATACCTGTTTTTTTCAATAGTCTGATCACAAAAAGTGTATTTTATGATGAAATTGATAAAAACAACCCAGGAATATGTGGAGATTTCTCATAGTAAAAATACCGCTAATATGCGAATTTCCTGAGAATAATGGATAATAAGGTCCAGAGAGAAATCTGCGACTGTGTGAGTCCGTGAATCTGGAGAATGGGAATACGGGGAGCCCACTGTATACGGTCCATGGAAAAATCTATGAATAAGTGAGTCCGCGAATTGTTAATCTGCGAAATAGTGGGGGTCGATTGTATTATTATCACTATTCAAATGAGCCCTGTTCATACGGGACAAGCCCACATACAGGGGCCATTGAATTAAAACTCAAGCTTTTAAAGAATGTGGTGATAATTTGAAAGATGTAACAGAAGGTAATAAGAAATACACAAAGAAAAGATCAGCTATTAGGAAATAAAAATAAATCACGAAATTAATAAGTAAATAGCTATAAACAAGTCATTTATAAAATACAAAGAAAATTGCTTTAGAGTAGTAATGCATTGCATCTTTGCTCGAAGTTTTAAGGTTCCAATTTTACAACATCTATAAGAAGAGTATATAGGACAGGAAAAAAAAAGTTCCATTTGAGTTAGTATAAAAATCAAGTAAATAACCCAAATTACATGGCCGATTTTACCTTGAGCACCTGGCAGTGGAACACTGAGCCATGAGCAGACTTCCTAGTTTCCGGAAGAAGGGGACCGATATACTTGGTGGGAGGGTCTCCACGAAACATGGCTCCCTCTCTCCTGAATGTAGTCCCGTAAGACGAAACCCAGAGGCTGCGCGTTATACCATCCGAAACCAAGAGCCTGTCACCAAAAATATTATTATTCAGATAATGAAACCTATCCATATGGAACAAGCCCACAGGGGCCACTGACTTGGAATTCAAGCTTCCAAAGAATATGGTATTCATTAGGAAGAAATACGAGGAGGTAAAAAGGAAAATACAGATATGATAGAATGGAATGGAATACATACCACAGAATTTAGGCTAACGACCAAGCACTGGGATTTATGAGTTTATTCAAAGCTGAAAAGGGAAATTTAGAATAGCAATGTTTTAAAAGCGTAACAGGAGGAAAACCTCATAGCTGCATTGTGAGATGAATGTTAGGAGAGTTGAGGAAAGTGGGGAGAAGAGACTATGAACAGAGATACATTAAAAGGAATAAAAGGGGTTGTAGTTAAGGGCTGAATGGATGCTGTTTTGCAGCTTCTCTTAAGTAATGCCTACAGCGCACCATGTGAGGTGCACTGATGGCACTACCCGCTACGGGGGCCAAAAATATGACGAATAGAATACATTGAAGGAATTTAATAACACTTGCCAACTGAAACTTTATTCAAAGATTTTATGCTAATCTACACTGTTATCTTATAACACAAAGTGTCAGTTATCTGAAGGAGTACTGTACTTGCTTAATTGAAACATGACAATGTGGCAACCAATACCTTGATCCTGTACTTCTGTCATTGACAGAGTCATCATGCGGCAGGAGCTGATTCAGCAGACTTTCAGTGTCTTTCTTGTATATCAGTGGGTGAACCTGAAATTCAGTTGAAGGAATTAGTGCCTGAGCCAACTACTGAAAACAGGAAGATATATATCTGAATTTCTAGCCATGTGCTACATACAATCCATTATCTCAATAAGGAAATAATATAATTTCAGTGCACATTCTTCAGTAACACACTGCATATCAAATACTGAATTGCAAGATTTGGGGAAGTTTGCAATAGATATACAGCATTAAACAATTTAAATGAGGTTAATAAAACTCATCCAACACCAATGTTCATGATGTTACAATAAACATATGGCACACATTAAAGGATTTCTTTTTCAAACTGACCAAGCAAGCTAGAAATTGTGGAGATCATCATAGAGAAATAATTTATATCGGATAAAATAAAACCTGCCATGGAAAAATAAACTAACACGATGGAAAATGAAAACAAGATTTCTGTGACAAAAAACTAACATGTGGAAAATATCAAACAGCTTGGCATAAAATATATATATTTATATATGTGTATATATATATATATATATATATATATATATATATATATATATATATATATATATATATAGATATTATATATATATATTATATATATATATATATATATATATATATATATATATATATATATATATATATATATATATATATATATTATAATATACACACACACACACACATATATATATATATACACGGGTGTTTCGAAATTAGAGGCGCCCCCCTCCACAAAACAAATGGAAAGTTATGAAGTTTTCTGCTATAGCCTATCTCCAAGTTTCTATTAAGCTATTTTTCATTTTACATTTTACATCCTGTATATATATGTGATATATATATATATATATATATAATATATATATATATATATATATATATATATATATATATATATATATATATGAAGTCAAGCGACCATAGAATGGTGAGGAGTAAAATTTGTCGCCTGTAATAAGAGAAAAATCTGATGAGTTTAGTTTAGCAATACAAAATAGGTACTCCCAGCTACATGATGAAATGGAAGCAAGTAAGGAAGAAATGAATAGTAGCTTAACAAAATTTGTATTGGAATCAGCACAAGAGATAGGTGGAAAAGTTCCTAAACAAGATCAAGGAAAACTATCACAAAACACCAAAAACTTAATAAACAAACGATTGGAAATGAGGGTAAAAACCAAGAGAGATGACATAGAAGTAGAAGAACTAGCCAAAACAATAAACAAACTAAAAACCCAAGACATTCTTAAACACAACCAGGCCAAAATTGAGGAAACACTAAAGAAGGGAAGAAGCATCAAGTTGATGAAAAGAAGACTTGGAACATGGCGCCAGCAGATATTTGCTTTAAAGGATGAAAATGGAACTATTATCAACAAAAGAGATGGAGTGATCAAAATTGCTGAGGATTTCCATACAATGCTGTACAATGTTGGTAGAGGAAATAACTTTGTCAACAGAAATAATGAAACATCTGAGCCGGTACCAAAAGTAACAGTAAGAGAAGTAAAGAACGCATTAAAAGACATGAAAAGAGAAGTAAAGAAAGCATAAAAAGGCATGAAAAGAGAAGTAAAGAAAGCATTAAAAGGCATGAGAAGAGAAGTAAAGAAAGCATTAAAAGACATGAAAAGAGAAGTAAAGAAAGCATTAAAAGGCATGAAAAGAGAAGTAAAGAAAGCATTAAAAGGCATGAAAAGAGAAGTAAAGAAAGCATTAAAAGGCATGAAAAGAGAAGTAAAGAAAGCATTAAAAGACATGAAAAGAGAAGTAAAGAAAGCATTAAAAGGGATGAAAAAAGAAGTAAAGAAAGCATTAAAAGACATGAAAAGAGAAGTAAAGAAAGCATTAAAAGACATGAAAAGAGAAGTAAAGAAAGCATTAAAAGGCTTAAGAGAAACAAAGTAGCAGGAGAAGAAGGCCTAACAATTGATTTAATAATAGATGGAGGAGATTTCATAAGAGTCAAACTCGCTGAACTTTAAACAAAAGGCTCGCAAAAATGCTCTTTACCTACAGCTTGGAAAAACTTTATCATTATATTAATTCGCAAAAGGGAGACACAAAAGATCTGAAAAATTATAGCCCAAGAAGTTTACTCTCTGTCTTATAAAATATTCACAAAGATCATATTAGGCCGAATAGAAAGACAGCAAGACTTTAATCAACCAAGAGAGCAGGCAGGTTTTAGAAGCGGGTATTCAACAACTGACCATATCCATGTAATTAACAAGCTAAAGGAAAAATCAACAGAGTATGACAAACCACTATGTACGGCATTTGTAGACTATGAGAAAGCTTTTGATTCTGTCAAAACTTCAGCAGTAATGAAAGCCCTTCAAAAGCAAGGAACACATGAATCTTATGATAGAACACTTGAAGATATCTATACGGGTAGTACAGCAAACCGAAAACTACATAAAGACAGTGAGAAATTTCCGACTGAGAAAGGAGTTAGACAAGGAGACCCCATCTCTCCTAAATTATTCACCGCGTGCCTAGAAGTTTTCAAGAATTTAGATTGGGAAAATGTAGTAATTAACATCAATAGGGAATACCTTAATAACTTAAGATTTGCAGATGACAGTTCTACTCAGTGAATCAAGGGAGGAATTATAAAAGACGATAGAAGATTTGAATAGAGTAAGTAGAAATGTAGGACTGAAAATGAATATGAGTGAAACTAAGATAATGTTCAATGAAAATGCAGAGACAACAAATAAGGGTTATGGACGAACCTCTAGAGATTGTTAATGAATATAAGTATTTAGGAAAGACAGTAAGTGTTTTCCCAGGACATGAGACCGAAATTAAAAGGATAAACATGGGATGGAGAGCTTTTGGTAAACAAAATTAGATTATGAAAAGTATAATGCCACTTTCTCTAAAGAGAAAAGTATTTAATCAGATGGTCCTACCCGTATTAACTTTTGCATTAGAAACTTGGAGCCTTACCAAAGACTTAGAGCATAAGCTAGTTCCAAATCAAAGAACTATGGAAAAAATAATGATGGGAATAACACTAAGAGACAGAAAAAGAGCAACATGGATACGAGAGCAGACTAAAGTAGAGGATATTTTAATAACAAGTAAGAAAAAGAAATGGACGTGGACAGGACATATAATGAGAATGTCAGATAATAGATGGACGAAAAGAATAACAGAATGGGTCCCTAGAGATTTCAAACGAAGCAGGGGAAGGAAGAGAAGACGATGGATTGACGAGCTAAGAAAATTTGCGGGTATAGAATGGCACAGAAAGACTATTAACAAACGGAAGTGGAAGGACATGTCTGAGGCCTTTCTCCTGCAGTGGACTAGCAACGACTGATGATGATGATGATGATATATATATATATATATATATATATATATATATAGTATATATATATATATATATATATATATATATATATTATATACTGTAGATGCACGTGACTTCATAAATAAGCGAATCCCACAGGAATATGATAGTCAGAAATCCATTTCTGACGATCATTTTCCTGTGGGATTCGCTTATATACATACATATATATATATATATATATATATATATATATATATATAATATATATATATATCTATATATATATATATTTAGATACACCAAGATGCAAAAACAAATATGTCTTCAAGACAAAAATTGATAGG